>NW_020955690.1:793685-801273 GCF_003031625.1 Empidonax traillii
ACAACCAACAAAACAAAAAACCACCAACCAACCAACCAACCAAAAAAATCCCACAGAATTTTAAAGTAAATTAGAGAAAGAAAAATAAAATCAATAAAACACACTTCGGCAGAGAGATTTTGGAGAAGAATAGAAAGATACTAAGCAAGATTAATATAGGTTACACATGGAACTTTATTGTGACAGCCTATATTTGAGCAAGAAACTATTATTCATTTGAAAATAAAATACATATTATTATCCCTATTCCTATCAGGGTATAGATATATGTGGAAAAACTCAAGAAATCAACCTTTAAATCCACTGAAAAAACTTCCATGAAAATAGTTTTTACCTCCAAACAAGGCAGCTGAATGCTACTCTGCAAAACTTCATTCTTGAGACACCTGCAAAAGATTTGACATTGTAAAGCCAAGCCTAGTCCCATGCAGAGAGAGAGAGAGCAAGGACCAAAGAGATGAAAGTGTGTCAGCACTGGGTAATTTGTATGAATAGATAAAAATACAGTTCACAGCTCAGAAATCACATTTGGTAACAGATGTGATAAATAATTACATGATAAATGAAATAAAAGAAACAAACTCTTTCCAGTTTTGTCATACGAGTCTGAGCATTTTACAGTTTTCCAAGATTTAATTAGTTTTCTCCAAGCTCACAGAAAAAAAAAAAAACATTTCTAATTTTGCAGTCTTCTGATGTGGATGAGCCATGCAAAGACCTAGTTAAAATACACTATGCTCTCCAAGTTCATCATCATGCCTCGTTGAAATGAGTGCCCTGTCTCTTATTTAAACTCATTTTCATGTTTCTCAATGCTGCATACCACTTTTTCAAACACATGTTTTGATCCCTATGAGACCACACACTAGAAAGCCATCTCCCCCTCTAGAAGTAAACCTCTCTGTGTTCACATAAAGTTCCCCCTGAGTTCCAGATCAGGAAGGGCATTTTTGCTCTCCTAGTGTCTGTGATACCTGACAGCAACTCCAGGACTGCAGGCATCATATCAATCTTCAGAACTGGGTGAGAACATGGTAGGATCAAGCAGCCTGTGTCATAACCAAAAAGAAGACATTTACTGCTAAAATCTAATGCTGTTCTTTGCAAGAAAGCTTCCTCAATCCCTTCATTTTTCTATTATATATGTAGATATATATGCAAAAATATATATATATATTTGTACCCTTGGACTGTAATATACAAATCCTTCATATTTATATTTGATATGGGCTGATACTCTGACTTGACAATGAGGGAGAACAAAAACTGGGTTTGGAAAGTCTAAATCATAGAATCAAACTGGGTTTGGGTTGGAAGGGACATTCCAACTCCCTGCCACAGGCAGGGATACATTCCACTAGACCAGGTTGATCCAAGCTCCTTCCAACCAGGCCTTGAACACTTCCATGGATGGTACCCAGCGTGCATCCTGTCTTCTCCCAAAGATGGGCTGAACAACAATCAGGATGGCTTGTGTGATGGTCCCTTCTTTCTTTATTACTTTCATGGTAATAATTTGGATCTGGTGGCCTCAAATCCACGGGAATAAAGATCATTCAAAGATACTGGAGAATATGCTTCAGTAAGCTTCACTCTCAACCTTTTCAGCTTTTTTCTGTTAAGACATGTTCAAGGTTGCTCTTTGTCAATATACAGACTTACATATTCTGAGCAAACTCAAATTAAAGCAGGTCCAAACTTATTTCCAGATTGATTAATAGGAAAAAAAAAAACAGAGAGAAATGAAAATGGAATAAAAACCTAAAGAAGCTAACATCCTGATTATATCATGTGTTTTCTACCCTACAACAGCCTGCAAAATCTTGAGTCTTCCTATACTTCATTAATCTTTAAACTTCCCTAAGAACTGGGAATTAAAAATATCCAGCTGATTAGTTAAAGTTCTACAAACATGGCTAAACCACTTGCACCAAGGAAGAAGCTTTCTTCCCAAAAGCAGCAGGGAAACTCTGCCCTCCCAAATCTGAACTAATCAACTTTTGAGATGAAGGAAGGAAGGAAACAAGAAAAAGCATAAATGGATTGTGTGCTCTTGAGGTCTTCAACCTGGTAGGACAAAAAATTCATGTCGGAAAATAATCTAGACTTCACAATATCCCTTCCTAGTGAAGTTGTGTGCCATTCTAATATTAAATTCTATGGTATATTAATCACAATATTCTGTTAAGGGAAACAAAGCTTTAATTATCACTGTGATTTCACACATTATGCCAGGAATCCATCATTTACCAACAGTCCTGGCTCACTGGGGAGGTCCCAGATGATTGGAAGTTGGTGAATGTCACACCGATCTACAAAAACGGCTGCAAGGAGGACCCGGGAAACCACAGGCCTGACCTCAGTGCCTGGCAAGGTTATGGAGCAGATCATCCTGAGTGCAATCACACAGCACCTACAGGATGGACAAGGGATCAGACCCAGCCAGCACAGGTTTAGGAGGGGCAGGTCCTGTTTGACCAACCTGATCTCCTTTTATGATCAGTGACCCACCTGGTGGATGAGGGGAAGGCTGTGGATGGGTCTGTCTGGACTTCAGAAAAGCCTTTGACACTGTCTCCCACAGCATACTCCTGAAAAAGCTGGCAGCCCACGGCTTGGACAGGGGCACTCTGTGCTGGGTCAGGAACTGGCTGGAGGGCCGGGCCCAGAGAGTGCTGGTGAACGGGGCTGCATCCAGCTGGCAGCCAGTCACCAGTGGTGTCCCTCAGGGATCAGTGTCCTGATCAGGGCCCTGTCCTGTTTAACATCTTTATCGGTGATTTAGATGAGGGGATTGAGTCCATCATTAGCAAATTCGCAGATGACACTAAGTTGGGAGGGAGGGCTCTGCAGAGGAACCTGGATAGGCTGGAGAGTTGGGCTTATTCCAATGGGATGAAGTTCAACAAGGCCAAGTGCCGGGTCCTGCACTTTGGCCACAACAACCCCCTGCAGCGCTACAGGCTGGGCACAGAGTGGCTGGAGAGCAGCCAGGCAGAAAGGGATCTGGGGGTGCTGAGTGACAGCAGCTGAACATGAGCCAGCAGTGTGCTCAGGTGGCCAAGGCGGCCAATGGCATCCTGGCCTGGATCAGGAAGTGTGGCCAGCAGGAGCAGGGAAGTGATCTTTCCCTTGTACTCAGCACTGGTGAGGCCACACCTGGGGTGCTGTGTCCAGTTCTGGGCCCCTCAGTTCAGGAAAGACATTGAGGTGCTGGAGCGGGTCCAAAGAGTAACCAGGCTGATGAAGGGACTCAAGCACAAGTCCTGTGAGGAGAGGTTGAGGGAGCTGGGGTTGTTTAGCCTGGAGAAGAGGAGACTCAGGGGTGACCTCATCACTCTCTACAACCACCTGAGAGGAGGCTGTAGCCAGGTGGGGGTTGGTCTCTTCTCCCAGGCAACCAGCAGTAGGATAAGAGGGCATGGGCTTAAGCTCTGCCAGGGAAGATTTAGGTTGGATATTAGAAAGAAGTTCTTTACAGAGAGAGTGATCGGGCATTGGAATACCCTGCCCAGAGAGGTGATGGATTCACCGTCACTGGAGGTTTTTAAGATGAGGCTGGATGTGGTACTTAATGCCATGATCTGGTAATCACAGTGGGGTTGGATCAATGGTTGAACTTGATGATCTCGGAGGTCTCTTCCAACTCAGTTAATTCTATGATTCTATGAATCCCTAAAAGCAGCCGCCTGTCCCCTTGGGTTTGGGTGATACTCACATATGGTACAACATCTAGCAGCAGGCTTTCTATAACAGCACGTGGATAACTTGGAATTCCTTGCTTCAGTAGGTGAACAACTTCATGAAATATTTAAGCTCCTGTGTAAACCATTGCTTACAAGGTCTTTCCTGAACAATGCTCAGCTGCCCATGATTTTCTCCTCACTCCACAATTACCAGTTCACAGCAGGCACTGTCATTAGAGAAGTGGGATTAGAACATAGCTGGGATGAGGCTTGCTCTCAGCAACAAGCATGCTTCTCCAGCACCCTGAAAGCATCACTATGAATATGAAGAATTTATGGTCCTTTTTAATCTATGTTTTCCCCTTCTTCCCAAATTCCTCACCCTGCCAAGGTACATTAGAGCTTTCTTTGGACAGGAACTAACTTTCAGATGAGATCTTTTGACTAACTTTATTCCCTGCTAGAATATTAAATGCAGCAATTTGTATTTTCCAATGGCAAATATACCCAACTAAAAAAATTAGGAAAAAGAAAAAAAATGTTATGTGGCCATTAACACTCTATACAGGAGCGATATACTGGAAATTTATGAAAACAGAAAAGTTATGTAGTTATGAACAGAAGACAAACATTTCCACAGTTCATAATTTATGAAATTCTTAATTAAATTATAGCATATTATACTTTTCCTCACCAATTAGCAACTATATTTTCAAAAACTATCAGTATTAATGAGTATAATCACAAAACAACACAGAAAACAAACTAATAGAAATAATTTTCTTGAGAAGAAATTTAAAGATGTGCTGCGTAAACTCTATTACCTTCTGGGACATTTTATTAATAAAACGAATTACTAATCTATAACATTGAAATAATACAGCTCAACAATCTCCAAACAACACTGACTATATGTCATCTCCACTCTGTTAGTTCTGCTCCCAAACAAGGATATTTCTACTACACATTGAACCAAATAGTTGTGCCCAACATCTTGAAAGCACACTATGAGCAGAAACACTATTTGAATTCTCTGCCCATGTCATTCAACAAGCCTGCCTACATCCTACAGGTCTTTTCTAACGACCTTGGGCAGATTTTACTGCTGGGAGAGTGTGGGTGTTGCCTGAAGTCAGCTCAATCCTTACAAAGACAAGGCACTTGCAGTTTGATTTTGAAGAAGCCAGTTGTGGTTGAATTAAATTATTTCAGTTATGTGGAAATAAAATCTGCTGTGCACCACGAGGCTTACACTGAGATGTCAGTTCCACATAAAACCTACCTTTCACATGAGGCTGTAGCATTCCTGTCACCACTTTCTTGCTGAAACACATTAAAATAGAAGTGTCCATTCATTTGTCTCAGTCAATGCAGGCACACAGCTAAACTCTTGAAAACTCCAAGCTTACTAAGTTATATACTCTGGAATAGAAAATATTTCTCTGCTAAACCTTTACACCAATTAGTAATCTAAGAGTTTTCCTTTTCTGACACATAGCTCACATTTTTTCCTTCTTGAACATAAATCTTCTAGTCCTTTTCATATGGAAAATTGACAAAAATTTATCCTTCTCTCCTCTGTCTTAAATCTAGTCAGCATTTTTCAATGCTATTTTCTCTACAGCCTTCTCTTTTCTAGATTCACTAAGCCATATTTTCCATTATTTTCTTGGAAGAAAAAGGAATTTAACCAGTTAAACTAATGAAACTGTTAAGTTTTGTTTCATATACATTTCATATTTTTAAGGGAGCAAATTTTATTAAATAATTGTGTACAAATTAGAAATAAAGTATCACTTTATTTTGAAATTTAGAATTACATTTACTGCTTCTCAGAGTTTCAGTTTCAGAGTTTTAATTAAAAGGTATACAGCAAACACATAACAAGGACTGAAAGGTTCTATACAGATGTTTTCAAAAAGTACTTCAAGTATTAGTTGCATGTCCTGGCTATGAAGACAAAACACAGAAGTTATAATTATGCAATCTTATATTTTATGACTAGTAAAATTACACTTGCACTGTTGGTGGTCCAGAAGACTGACCTGACAGGCAACTGATCCTTATTACTGTTCTTAACCTGGACTGATTTTTGCAATGGGAGGGCTTTTTCCCATTTTGATTTAGTATCTGCTTTGCACTGAACTGCTCTAGGTAAGCCTGACATAAATATAAATTTTTGCATGAGTCAAAGGCCAAAGATCAAATTGCATCTGAGAACCCATTTAAGTGCTGATTTTGCTACCTCTGTTGCTGCCACTCCCTTACCAACTGACAGTATCCAGAACTCAGTTGCCTTTGGGTTGAACAGCAGTAAAATATTAATTTATGAGACTATATGTACAGAAGGGGACATAAATAGCTCACAAATACAGTAGAAAAAACATATCCTTTTTATCAACGCTGCAATTTCAGTTTCTGATAAATTGTGGAGTAATACAGAAAAAATACACTTACGTCCACACTGCGTTTGAAACATGAATATATTTTCAATTAGTTGCCAGAATATAAATTCTTATAAGCAGATAGAACTTCCTTGAAGGTAACACTATTTTTCAACTACAGAATTGTTGAATAATACAGCATACCCACAAAAAAACATCTCTGAAGGTTCATGGTATAAGCTAGCACTGGTATTTAGAATAAGAAGCTGCACCTGACATCTTAGAAAATGTAAAACATAAACCAACAAAAAATTAAGTATTTACTTTCTTTTGCAGCAGGGAGAATCTGAATGAACATAGAGTAAAAAGAATAATCTAATTCTGAATGCTGCAAAATGTAAGAAATAGAAAACATGGTACTTAGCTGACCTCTAATGAAAGTAAAGCCACTCTTCTAATAGAGTAAATTAAAAAACCATGTAGTAGAAAACACAAGAAATAGAACTGCTCCCTTGAACTGGAAAGCAGGGAAATTAAGAAGATAGGTGGCTGGTTTTGATGGTAAAATATAAAAGACATAAAAATGACTGCAAGAACTGCTGAAATCTCACATTCCTCCCTTTGGTGTTCTTTAGATGAGAGTTGTGGTACTTCACTGCTACATAGATACTCCTTGTGGTGAAAACAGTAATTTCTGAGATTGGGTGTTTTTTCTGGACAGACAGTCACATCTCCTTTAATATGGGGGGTTTTTACACATTTTTTACAAATTACCAATTCCATTTAGGTATTTTGGGAGTACATTCATTTTAACTGGGGGTCAAAGAACCAAAAGAAGAATGACTGTTAGAGGTGGCTTAGATGATGAAGAGAAATTTCAGCAGTGGAAAATGAGACTGAAAGAAACTCTAGATGAGGACCTGGATAAGGAAAGCACCTTTGACCAAAATACGAACAGATTCAATGGACTTGAAACAGTTTTATAAGAAAGTTTGTCCCAGGTTGGACTTGGCACCCAGCCAAGTGCCTGGACCCCAGGGACAAAACCTTCCCCCTCCCTTTCACTTTCTCCCAGCCGACCGAAAAAAAACCAAAAGAACCCAAACCGAATAAATTTCAAATAGAAGATTTATATATACATAAAGAAAACTATATACACTATTAACAAAAGGGAACTCCCCAAAAGGGAAAAGGGAAGGGAAAGGGAAAAGGGGAAAAGGGATAAAAAGGGATACAAAAGGGATAAAAAGTCAAATACTCCCCTCGAGAGGAAGCGAGCCACACCACACAGCTACCAGCACTGTCCGCCTCTCAAGGCCAACCAGACATGCCAGGCCTCACTCCCTCACCCGGGCAGAGCGACAGTAGAGCTACCTCCACCTTGGGTCCGCCGGAAGAAAGAGAGCGAGAGCTTCCTCTCTCTCCTTAATTATACTCTTGCTTACGTAAAATCGTATGGAATACTGGGAACATGACCTTGGTTCCTTGGTTACAACCTGATCACCAAGGAAGGCCTAG
>NW_020955690.1:801452-816756 GCF_003031625.1 Empidonax traillii
TCCCTCACCCGGGCAGAGCGACAGTAGAGCTACCTCCACCTTGGGTCCGCCGGAAGAAAGAGAGCGAGAGCTTCCTCTCTCTCCTTAATTATACTCTTGCTTACGTAAAATCGTATGGAATACTGGGAACATGACCTTGGTTCCTTGGTTACAACCTGATCACCAAGGAAGGCCTAGATTCAAAACCACTACAAAGTTTTAATGTTTAATGCATGATTTACTGTAATTGTACCCTTGCACTTTTATAAAATCTCACAGTTGTTTGTTATGCTATATCCCCATTTTCCTATTGGTTGATTTGTGCTGCAGTGCAGACCTCCCTAATAAAAATACCTACTTCCTTTAGAAACCCAAGTAGGTTGTTGCTTTCCTCCAGACCATGACAAATGACACCTGAAACAGTGTTGGTGGAGGAGAAACCCAGTGAGCCTAAGTGAGTCTTAAAGAGTTTTCTAAAACAAAAAACTTCTGGGACAGCAAGTGGCATTCCCACCATGCTGGCAGAGCTGAAATCCCAGCAAGCTGGACACCTTCATAAACTGATTAGCCCCTCTGGGTGCTGGCAGATGGACAGAGGGGTCTGAGCACACCTTAGGCCCACTCAGCCTCTGGCTCTCCCTGGGAAGATGGGAATGATCTGGGTGAGTAGGAGACAATCAGGAAGAAGGGCTGCTCTGGGCACCTGGGGAGGGTCTAAGCCAACCACATGGGCTTGTACTCTCTCCAGCTGGCAAAGGACAGTCCCTCCGCTGAGGGAGTCCCCAAAATCCTGTGCGTCCTCTGCTGAGATAGGGGCACCCCGGGATCCTACTACCCATCAGCTATGGGGCTGGTTTGGGGTGGTAACATCTTGGGGACAACCCAGGGTCCCCTCCCAATACAGGGGGCAGATCTCTAAGCTCAGACAGATGCTGGGATGTCTCATCCTCAAGGAATTTGAGGCAGGCAAGCACAGCACTGTGGCTCAGAAGGTTTTTCTGTGTCCTTTTCAAATTCCTCTTGTAGCAGTTATTTACTCTTGTAGCAGTTATTAATATAATAAACAAATAAGTCCCATGGGAACCATGGTGAACACCAGTGTGGTGATTAACGAATCTCTCTTTATTCAAATAGTCACAGCTTAAATAGTAGTTTCAAGTGATCCCACGTCACACAGGTAATTTCCTAAGCCAATCCCATACAAACATTCAAGTGAGCATGTGCAACAGAGTACTTAAAACTACAATTCCCAGAATGCCTCTGCAGCACCTGGTATAGCCACACCCCACATCTCCTCCGTTTTTAATAACAACAAAATACAGAACAGTGCAAATTCAAAAAAAAAGTGCAATCCTTAACAAAACATTCTTCACTTGACACAGTAAACTTATTTCTTATTTAAACCTTATATCCCTAAGAGTTCTATGCAACTGGGTAGAACAATAGCCTTTATTATCTGAGGGTTTACCTATGATTGGGGAAAACTAACTTTAATATTAAAGCACAAGGAAAAATTTAAAGGAGGAACATCATGTTCTGATGTCTTTTGAAGGTGATGTGTTAGACGTAGTGTTTGTCTCAGATATATTGTATAAGGTGTATATGGTTTTCATACATTCAGGCATCCACACAATCTCTCTCATTCATTGGGGTGGCCACCCATTCTCTCTTCATTCATGCATACTTGCAACTTAACAATTCTTAAATGAAATCTGTTTGATTCAGCCCTTACTTAATCACATGCATATTCTCGCCCTGTACTCTCCCTTTCTTGTTGCTAATATTGAAAATTAATGAATTTGAAGGTATAATATTGGTATGTAGTGTGTACATTCCTGAGTGTACAGTTAGAAAAAATGAATAGGTAAGTTACTATTACAATCCGTTACTTAATAATAATAGAAGTCTTAAAGATGCTAATTACATTACTTAAACAAAATAGTTAAATATTTAAACTTATCTAGATGCATTTAAGAATTTAACAATTTTAAACAATACTTAGTAAACCTTAGTAATTTAAACAACGCTATAGGGAAATTAGAAACTTAAAAGTGTATCAATAAGGCAAGTTGAATTCTTCTCTCTTATCAATGTAAACAGAAAAATCAAAGATAGGCAACTAAGAGATTTACGTGAAAAACATGTAAAAACAGTCAGTATATTTAGAGTTTGCATAGATTGGCCCCGGCCCGGGCCGCTGCCCCCCCTCGCGAGGGATGGTGTTGTCACTGTTTATGTTCCCGGGGGAGTCGGAACCGCTGCGGCCACGGCGTGGCCTGCTCGCGGGGGAGGCCATGCTGCTGGCACCGCTCTTCTTTCGGCCCCGGGATTCGGAGAGACCTGCTGTCCGGCGGCTCCAGCACCCGCCGCCGCTCACGTGGCGCAGGGCCGTCTGCCCGCCAGAGTCCTCTCCAGTCGACCCGGAGCCGGTCGCGGGGTATTGCCGTGGAGGAAATGTGCCCGGCCACGGTCGGCCACTGGCCGGGCGACGGTCTCCGCGCCGGCCCGTCCCCGCGGAGACTGGAGTTCAGGCTTTGGCGGGGTGGGCTGGCGCGCGCGCAGCCAGGACACGGGTACAGCGCACGCCCAGCCGCGCCAGGGTGTCTCCGGGCTGCAGACGGTGCTTCCGAGGGGCCGTGCCGGCCCTGCCGCTCCCAGTCATGGCCCGGGGGGTCCTTCCGGGGGTCCTGGTCCGGCCCCGCGCTCCATGTTCGTTGCCTGCACTGCTCTCCTCAGCCCGTGGTGCCCGGGCATGCTTCGCACAGCTACACGCAGCCGGGTCTCGTGCGTCGCTGCCCACATTTCACCCGCCCCGAGACGCCCCGGCCCTGCTCCCCCAGGTCGCCCCGACGGTTGTTGAGCGCCCTGGGACGGCCCGACACGGCGCCTCGCATCTTGGGCGTGCAGTTCCTCAGCCACACTAGGAAGTCCACGAGCGACGTGGTGGCCACTGCGGGCCTCACATCGCCGCCGGCCACGGGCGGTACGCACACGCCGCCAGACATGGCCCCGCCCGGGGGAGCGGCCACAGCCGCGGACACCGGCATGGATTCCCTTTTGCCGGCCACGCCGCCCTCGGCTCCGTCTACAATTTCGGGCCACAGCCTCGGCACAAGCCCGCCCGGCCGCCCGCAGCCCCGTGTGCCCGGGTCGTCTCGGTTCGGAGTCCCCTGGACTCCATCCGCAAATTTGCGCCATAGTCCCGGTGCAAGTCCGTTCAGCCATTCGCCTTGCCGCTTGGGATGGCCGCGGTGCCGCCTCACGGCTTCTCCTCAGGCACGGCGGCCGCCCTTCTGGGCCGGGGCTCCACATGGAGCTCCGCCGGGAGCTCCACACGGGTCAGAGGCGCGGCGGGAGTTGCCGCTGGCCGCGGAAGGGTCCCCGCGCTCGGGCTACCATCTTCCGCTCGGCTGCTCCTCGGCTGGGCTTCAGCCCGCCCGTGACCCCCAGGCAGAGCCGCCGTGCGGCTGCGCTGCCCCAGCTCCCGCCGCCGTGCCGCTCCCGGTGCCCCGCGCCGCTCCGGGCGCGGTGCTGCCCGCAGCGGCCGGGCTGGGCTTGTCGCCCTCGGCGGGAGCGGGCAAGGCCGTTGCGGCAGGCGCGGGGTCCGCATGGGCGCTGCCGCTCATGGTCCTGGCTCCGCTGTCGGAGCCGTGTTTTGCCACTCGTAGTCCCGGGCGGCCCCACGCCACTCCATCCTTTTCAAACATCGCGCCGCTGCTGCTGGTAGGCACAGCAGCCGCTGCCTAGCTACCCGCTTGCAGCACGGACCATGGTCTATGCATGCCTCCCGCAGAGGCAGTCTGTAAGGTGGCCACGAGAGAGGAAGAGAGGATACCATGTCCCGCTTTCGGCATGGGCGAAATGGCGCCGCCCATGCTCCAGCGTGGATTCAAAGTCCGTTCCTTTTCACCAGTCACACAATTTACGACATGCACCTTCCTCCCGGGACCCAAGCATCCGTGAAAATTTAGCATAAAAAGGTACATTCCAAGGCCCCTTGTCCGAGTTCCCGGCACCCCCCCCCCCCCCGCTTTCCACATGGTAAGACCACGTGGAGGTCGCTGCCCGGGCATGTCTGTGGGGGGAGAGACTCAAGGTTTTCCTTTGTGGATGAGTTTTGTTGCGCGGATTTTAAAATGTCCATTTTCTTCACCTCTGCTTTCTTTCCGTTTCTCCACTCCCCTCTCCAAGTAGTTTCACCAAGAACTGTAAACAGTACCAGTCGTGAAACAGTTATCTTCATGAATTTTAAAAGTCCAGCTATTTTATGTGTGTTAACTCGTCTTCAAAGTCCTTTCAACATTAAGCTTAAGGCTTTTGCAACATTCTGTGGTTCACGTGAATGAAAAGTTTTCATTTTTTCTTTCCTTTTTTTTTCCTTTTTCTATTTTTTTTCTTTTTTCTATTTTTCCCACCCTCTCACCTGGACGAAGGTTTTTCTTCTTCTTTCTTGTTTCTTCTTTCTTCTTTGTTTACGAGAGGTTTCTCTTCAAACGTAGGCAAATTCCTACCGAGATTTTCAGGCCTTTACTTTGAGCTCAATTGTGGTTACTTCACAGACGCCCATCAGAGTTTCCTCTTCTCTGGTACCTGGCGTGTATGACTTTTTAATGGCGGGTGTCCTTCAACTTATATTAAAGTTGGTACCTGACACCTGTCCGTAATTTTCCCTGATTCAGGATAGGCCTGGGTCTCTGTTACGGGCGCCAAATGTAGCAGTTATTATTATAATAAATAAATAAGTCCCATAGGGACCATGGTGAACACCAATGTGGTGATTAATGAATCTCTCTTTATTCAAATAGTCACAGCTTAAATAGTAGTTTCAAATGATCCCACGTCACACAGGTAATTTCCTAAACCAATCCCATACAAGCATTCAAGTGAGCATGTGCAAGAGAGTACTTAAAACTACAATTCCCAGAATGCCTCTGCAGCACCTGGTATAGCCACACCCCACATCCTCTATCAGACAAAACAAGACAGAAGTAAAACCTCTTCTATCATGCAGGGCTTTAAAACATTTTGCAGCAAAAAAAGAAACGGACAGTCAGAAAAGTAGTAGAATTAATGAAAGTTGTATCAAGTGAGAGTCTTCTCCAAATCTGCTTTCAATTTGTGTAAATAACTGCAAAACCAGCAACTTAAAAACATTCAGTAAGATGCCAGTAACCAGTGAAAACCAGTTTCAGTTAATTAAAGTCATTCCCCAACACTCAAAAAAAACATTAGGAATCATGCATCTCTGTCTCACCTACCTGGTATGCTTGCACAGAAGTACACTACCAGCCTACATAAAAAAGAGGACAGTTTCAGTATTAACATCTTGCAGGTAAAAGTAATAGTCTGCAGAATTATTGTCAAGAACTCCTGACATTGGTGAAGTGCTGGTCTTTGAGTTAAACATTAAATTCCTTTGGTTTCAGGTCCCTTATCACAAGAGCTACAACATGCACTTAGTGGGGACTGGCATGTAAAAATTTCCATTGCTTTCTGGGTAGATGTAGTGGGCTCAGAAGTGGCTGATCATCCCCCTCTTAATCTGAGTCCCTAGGAGACCCTCACAGATAACGTAGACTGAACAATGTCTTGTTCACTCTGAGTCTGCATTAGAACTCTCATTATCACAGATGCACAAATAGCACAGCATCAACATTGGGCACATTCACACTCCCAGATAAGTGTGCTTTACTGACCTTTGTGACAGAATAAGGTACATAAATAGTCAGTGATAAATATACTGATATGAGACAGCACAAGCAATGGTATTGCCATGAAATAAGCAATGGTATTCCTATGAAATAAGGGGGAGCAGAGGGGTACAGCCCATTGGCCATTCAAGGATACAAAGGGGGAGTCTCCCCTGACCTCCTTCCCCTTTTAAGTTGTATTTATATTTTTTTCTTTGAGAGTTGTGAAAATACAACATTCCAGTTGATGTCATCTCATGATAAGGTGCAGTTTGAGTGACTTTACTCATATGTACATGTAAAGCATGTACAGGTTTTACTTCATAAGCATATGCAGGGTGTTAAAAGTAATAGGTATTTGCAAGCCAGTGAAACAAAAGTTCAGCTTTTGGGCACCGGTTTGGCCATTCCTCTGGCTCAGTTCCATCAGCTGCAATTGTTTGAAACAGGGCACAACCACAACACCTCTGTGTCGCTCCATCGCTTGTTCCATTCCTTTCTCAGGGCAGCACACCAAGCTCCCTCAGTGTCTCTGCTCCTAATATATGTAGAGCTTATTTCTGGTAAACTATTGCCAACAGAGACACTTCTCTTTGCTCAGCTTTGTCTTTTAGCATTTCTCCATAGGGACTGAAAGAAAATGTCAGCTTATGGCACCTGTACTATAAGGCTACAGAAAATGTTATGTGAGGCCTCTACCATAGCCAGATGTCATTGTTCCTTGGGAAACGACAACAGTCAAGAAGTACATTTTCTGTTTGCAGTAGTAAGAGAATACACCTTTACAGGATGTGTACATGCAAAGTATCTTATGCGAACAGATCTTTTAAGAATGCACACTACTGGAAAAAGCATAAGCCAAAAAAAAACGAAAACTAGTACTGGTAAAAACAAAACTGCTGTGGATAAAAGCCAACTGACCAGAAAGCACAGAACAGCCTACAGGGATTTCACAAGGCATGAAAATTTCACACCACTTTATAACAGAATAGTCTCCATTCAACAGAATCCCTTTAGCAGACCACTGGAGGTCTTCCAAGGCCTCTGGACACAATCCTAATTAATGCGCTCTCATAGGCTCCTGCCTAAGCAGGGAGGTTGAACTAGATGACATCCAGTGATCCCTTCCAACCTTATCCATTTTCACATTCTGTGAAAACGAATAGCAAGTCCAAATCCCTTCTCACAGTTCCCATTACATAATTTTCCTGTTGACTTTCAGACTGTGTTGTTAATACTGGCCTCGTGCACACAACTGGACATGAAAACCTGAAAGGATATGAGCGATCTATCCTAAAGGGGGAAGACATAGCAAAAAGCAATAAGCACTTCTTCTAGTCATCTCCTCAGTGTTCATTTGTACTGCCTTGCATAGTCTCAAGCACACAACACTTTCTGGACACTGATACCCTTATTCATTATGCAAATGAATAAGCTCCTTCTGTAGATATTTCCCTCGTAAAGTTATTCCCAGCTATCCTAAAAAGGGATGTCTGTTACACTTGTTATTCAGCAGGGCTCACTGATAGTAGGTCTTCAGCTGAATAACAAGGTGAGGGATCTCACAGGATTTCTTTTAACACTACTACTTCTGTAGCTGCACTGATGAGTGTGGGGTTTTCCAAACAACCAGTGAAGTATTTGACCTAAGACAGCAAGTCACTTTACAAGGTTTCTCATAATGTTTAAAGAAGACCCCCTGTATCCTGAACCAAAATGGTTCCAATGGTTCATGTAGTGAAACAGCTGATAAAGCTTCAGGCGTTTCTCAAACCCTGCAGCTTTGGGAATTTTACTGTGATAAGCAGAATAAAAAGAACTGCTGAAGCCACCAAACATCCCAGCTATTGCAAGCTCATACTCTGAATGACCATAGAAAGAAGCCGGATCAAAGATAATTGGACCAGAATCATCCTCAGCTACGTTTCCTCCCCAGAGATCTCCATGCAGGAGAGCAGGAACAATTTCTACATCACAGAACAAACTGGGTATCTTCAGCTGCAGAAGAAAAAACAAGACATTTAATGCTACATTCTAAGGTGAATGATTGTAGAGTTTTATCTGCACAAACAGCATAGGACCAGTAAACAAAGATGTTGAGCAAATCCAGAGGATTACTATTTTTCATAGAGTCAGCAGCAGAAGAAGAGCTATACAAGCCTTTTTTAGCAAGAAAACTAAAAATTTAAAACTGTATTTGGTGCTGGAATATTGACCAGATTTAAGACCAAACAGCACCACCACTCCATCATTAGAAGGCTAATGGATTTCTCACCAACCCTGAGGTATTTTCACAAAGTAGTATCCAAGGAGCTAATACTGCAGTCATAAATGCAAACAATGTGCTTATGTACATTTCTCATCATGAACATGTTACAGGGAATGAGAAATATGGACTCCATTTAGTATTTCCCAAATACTAAGGCAAAGTGTTATCTGTCACTCTGGAATTCATTTTGCAATACTAGCATAGAGTGACACAGCAAAAGCCCTTACACTTTAAAATAAAGGGCCTTCTAACACCTGAAAACTGGAGTTTCTTACCAACAGAACCTGGGCCAAAACAACAAACAGGAACTTTGTTTTAAGTAAAAAAAATCTGAATAACTGATACCCAGCCATCATTATAATGAGAACTGAGAGAACTGCTCCTACCTGAAGTTGTGCCCAAAGTTCTCTTGCTTCCCTGTCTCCTGAATTCTTTTCTATCATGTCCATTTGGGGCTGGATTCTTTGTTTGGCAAAGAAGGTCACCCAGTCACTCTGCCAGTCATTCACCTGAAGGACAGGACTGACATGTCAGTTCTACACCACACAAAAGGCAGATTTTCTTCTTTTTCAAATAAACATTTTGAGGATTATACAGCCCTTGTGCTGGTACTAACTACAATGATAAATGCTACCATTTAACTGGATGCTCTCTTAAAACATTAGGGGAGTAAACAGTTTTCTCTTGGTGATTAAGAAATGGAAGAGCTGTGGATGTCCAGCGCAGCAAGAAGTGCTGTCCAAAGCACTAGTTTCCTTAGAAGACTGGAAAATGTTTTTTCTTTTCACTGCTCCCCAAAAAATCATTTATGATAATAATTTTGACCCTTTGTGTGATTGAAGAGAAAAAAAGGTAAATTTAAAAAACTATAAACTTAAAAAGATAAACTTCTGATGAAGTCAAACCTACCTGTGGAAGATAGCCACAGCAGGTAACTGTATGAAAGCCAAACTGATCCACAAACTGGACTTCTGTTTGCCCTTGCCCTTTACCTTTCAAATCAAAAACAAAAATTCAACACTAATGACAAAATACTAAGCAGCCACAATGCAAATGAACCTTAAAAACTATGCAAAAGTACAATGCTGCTTCTACTGAGAAAAAAAAAACTGCACCTTAATGCTCTTTTTTACCATGGTTGCTGCTGTTTTTTAAGTTTAAAGCTCAATGTAATGCAGCCATATTCTACTTTTCATAATCGCATTTTGAGGTACTGTATCTCCTCTGATGCCACGTTCTTCTAGAAACTGTGGTTTAGACTCCTGCCAGTGCCAAACTGACTGTGTGTTTTGCTCACAGAGATCCCAACAGAGCAAATAAAAGGAAAAAGAAGACCCCCTAGCTGGGTGCTACTATCTTTAGTGGAAGAAGACAAACTTGTCCTGAAGTGGCAAAAGCTATTTCAACTATTCTGTAGGTTATTACTACTTAGGTTAAATTTGCAAACAGTACTGTACCAACTGTGCTCTCTTCCTTCTTCAGCTTCTCTCCAAGTTGCTGGTTATGAAGGTGAAGATCAGCCAGCTGTGTTCCAAGAAGAGCTGAATGTCTATGAAACAGTAATATTCTTAGCAACACTGACACAAGAACAAATCCAGGTCTTGATAATCACAGAATTACTTCAAAAGACTTATCTAGTAAGTAAAAGGAATTATTTTGTTAGAGATGTAGAACTTTTCACAAGATTCCAGTTAAAAACACCTCCTCTACCTATGAATATTGCACATAGACAAAATGTATTTATGTGGTTGTTTCTGACATGATTTTTAAAAATGAGGAACTACCAGTTCTAATTTCCATGCAATATCACTTTCAGAACTTCCAGTAAGATATCTGTAAGAAAGCACAACACATTATGTCTTTTTTTTTTTTTTTCCATGACAAAATAGCTTTGGGAAATAGGGCCAAACAAGGCTTTCTTCTTTGTATCTTTCCTCTGGCTTCTTTTCTCTAAGAGGTTTAGAAGATGTGCCAGTCAGGTCGACCTTGTTTATTATCTACTTTTAATAACAGCTCATTCTCTACCCATTGCAGAAAAGTCTTGCAGCAATTACAAACAACTCTTACAGTCAGTTGGCTCCCACATCAATAAAAGTATATTCCTTTTCCTGTCTTTAACCTTTCTCAACTTTCCCTGTTCTCAGGCCACTGTCACTTAAGCCAAACTTATTTCTTCATTTTATTCCTTTTAGCACAGGTGGTAGCTATTCCCAGAATTCTGCACAACAAAGGAAATCTTTGCAACCCAAAATAAGATCTTTGCCCTTTCTATGGGAGCTCTTCATGAATTAGAGACTCTGTCAGTGAGCAGGACGAGGGATGAATTTAAGCTGGCTGTAGAATTTCTGAGAGTGAGGTGAAAAACTGGTCATGACCACCTCCCTAATGGTATCAGACAGATGGATTTAACATATTAAGTGCTTGTCACAAAAAAAGGTCAAAAGTTTGAAACTATCAAAACGAAGGTAAAAGTTGTAAAAATATTGAAATTAATTCATTCGGGGAAATGCTTCTGCATACTCATGACAAGCAATAAAGCATTGGCTCTTATATCAAAGGCAAGTACACAGAACAGGTGATCAGGTCATTTTCCTTACTATAAAAAGGATTCTTACTTTTATCACTAATTACCTAAACAAACAAATCCAAAATTAACCAAAATCCAGACTAATTTCTTGATGTATGGCAAATTTTCTATGTGAAGCATTATAACTGTATTTTATACAGTTTTATACAGTTCTGTGCTGTATAACTTTCCGTATGTCTCCTGACTTGCTCTATAAAAAATTTAAACAAGTTTCCCCTCTGAAAACAAGTGACATAACTGTCGTAACAGCCAAAATTTCTGGTTAAAGGAGGCAAAGATAACACTGTGTTTTACCTGTTTAAGCCCCTCATTTCCAAATGTTCCATCACAAACGCTGTGCTGCCCCCAGGCAGATCTATAACTTTGATGGGTTTAGGCACTTTTATCGCCTGTGTTTTCAGGAGGGCTTCCAAACTTGCCATTTCTCCCTCAAACATTCTTCTGGCCTGCCAGATATTAGAGAAAAGCATCAGTCTCCACGAAAATCAGTCACAGGTAAACAAGGCACTTTCACATAACAGCATTTTCTCAAAACCAATCAAGGCTGTAAAAGTTAAATGCTTCTACTTTAGAAGAGTCAGGCAGACATTGCAGAAAAAGAGCATGTGGGAAATCCAACAGACCTGATTGAAAATAAAAGCAAGGAACTGTAAGAAATAAAACAGAAACCACAACGAATAAAATAGAATGTTACCCCTTTAGTACTGATACATGAAACAGCGTCAAAGGACAATTTGCATTAGATAGTAAATAAAAATTTCAAAGCCTGTGATATCCAAAGGATATCACAGAACATTTTGGGTCTGAATGGACCTTAAAGATCATCTTCTTTCACTCCCTGCCATGGGCAGGGACATCTTCCACTAGACCAGGTAGCTCCAAGACTCATCCAACCTGGCCTTGAACACTTCCAGGGCTGGGGTAGGCACAGCCTCTCTAAGCAACCTGTGCCAGGATCTCACCACTCTCACAGAAAAGAATTTCTTCCCAATATCCTATCTAAACCTATTTTTTGTTAGTTTGAACCCATTCCCCCTTGTCCCGTCACTGCATGCTCTTGTAAAAAAGACATCTTTCCTGTCTGCCCCTTCAGGTACTAGAAGGCCACAATTAGGTCTCCCCACAGCTTTCTCTTTTCCAGGCTGGACAATCCCAGTTCTGTCAGCCTTTCCTCACAGAAGTGCTCCATCCCTCTGACCATCTTTGTAGCTCTCTTTTTGACTCACAAGTGAAGAAATACTGTTCTACTGAGCCATGATTTAGCTCTGTTCAGAGGAAATCAGTTAATACTCTCTCTGTCTAAAGCATCACAATAGGTTACAGCCTGCTGCTAAAGTAAGAGTAAAAACTACTGATGAACAGCTGCTGCTGTACACACAGCACAGCATTTACAACAGACCTGAATGAAGTTCGCTTTCATCAGTGCTCAGGATCCACACACAGGCAAAAGCATGGAAAAGGAAACTGCTGGATAGAAAATATACCCAGATCTTTTTGTCCCGAAGCCTAACCTTGTAGCTAGCTGGATTGTACAGCTAAATGCACAATTAGCAAAGGCATAGGAAGGGCCAATTCAAACTACTATTTCTGTTTCAAACAACCGATGCTACCAATTCAAAGTCTTTTCTGTAAAGCTGGATAACCTTCCTATATTATGCCATGTTACCACCTCTGTGCATTCATCTAGCTCCCCAACACGAACAGAAAGCATAGAGAAACTTGGAATAGATACAGTGGCATACATGCTTTCAAACACATTTGTTTGCTATGAAAAGTAAAGTTTTGACTTCTGTTCTGCCATTGAAACTATTTACTTCACAGACACAAATATATTGTATCTTTAAAGGAAATTCCACCTGACCTCTGCTTTTGCTGCTGTAGAGCTATGTTGCATTGTACTTAGGTCTATCAAATGCTGACAGCTACCTTCAACAGCAGTTAGTTCCAAGTATTGAAAGGACAAAATCTTGATGAATTGTGGCAAAATATCACTTACTGAGCAGAGCTCCTTCTCACATACAGGGAATTAATTAGTGGTTTACTTACAACCAAGAAAAGTGCAGACAATTTTACACCTGCCAGGTTGCCTTAGCCCCTAATACAGCACTCGCAGTCACAGTTACACCACTGTTACCCCCCCTCCCCCAACCCCCAACCCCCCACAAATGACAACATTTCACGGTACTGCATGCCCTGGACAAACAATACTGATACCACAACACCATCCCACCACAGAAATTATTTAGGTTGGAAAACACCTCCAAGATCATTGAGTCCAACCTTTGACCCATCCCCACTTTGTCAACCAACCCAGAGCACTTACGCCATGTCATTGTTTCTCAAACACCTCCAGGTAAGGGACTCCACCACCTTCCTGGGCAGCCCCTTCCAATATTTAACAACCCTTTCCACGATGAAATTCCTCCTGATGGCTAGCCTGAACCTCCTCTGGTACAGCTTGAGGCCGTTTCCCCGTGCCCTGTCCCTAGCTTCCTGGAAGCAGAGTCCGACCCCGCCCTGGCTCCACCCTTCTGTCAGGGAGTTGCAGAGAGCGAGAAGGTCCCCCCTGACCCTCCCTTTCTCCACCCCCCCAGCTCCCTCAGCTGCTCGTGGTGCTCCAGACCCTTCCCCACCTCAGTTTCTTTTCCTGGTCACGATCCAGCCCCTTGATTTCGTTCTTGTCCTGAGGGGCCCAGAACTCCCCGCGGACTCGAACTGTGGCCCCAGCAGTGCCCAGCACAGGGACAGTCACTGCCCCGGTCCTGCTGCCACACTAGTGTTGACCCGAGCCAGGAATGCTGCTTCCCACTGCGCCGCTTGCCCACCTCCCTCGCCCCCGCTCCGTACCCCACCACACCTCCGCCTGGGAGTTGATCTTGACGAACACCCGGCCGCGGTCCGTGTCGTAACTGCGGCCCTGGCTGATGCAGCCGCCGCCGGTGTGCCCGGTGTGCCGCAGCAGCGCCGTGCCGAGCTCCCGCCTCAGCGCGTCCTCCATGGCGCCCGCGCGGCCGCTGCGGCTGCGCGCGCAGCTGAGCGCGCACGGGGCGGGAGGTGGCTGAGGGCTCTCGCTCCTCCTGTGCCGGCAGGCTTAGTTTTGTTCTTACTGCTTCCATAGAATCACGAAATATGCCGAGCTGGAAGGGACCCTCAAGGTTCGAGTCCAACCCTCAGCCCTGCACAGGACCACCGCCAAGAATCACACCGTGTGTCCCAGAGTATCAGCCAAATGCTGCTTGAGCTCTGTCAGCCTTGGTGCTGTGACCATTGCCCCGGGGAGCCTGTTCAGTGCCCGACCGTCCGACAAGGGAAGAACTATTTTCATAATATCCAACCTAAACCTCCCCTGACACGACTTGAGGCCATTCCTTCTGGCTCGGGCCTTGTCTCTGGTCCTCACAGAGCAGAAATCAGGGCCTGCCCCTTCTACCACTTATAGTGAAAAGTTTGCATTAACGAGAGAGGACAGAAAACAGCCTTGACGTATTTCAATTTCCTACAATGTTTTTTCTTCAAAAATGCACAGTTTCATAATAGAGGTACTGTGTCTTCCGTATCTACTGAAAAGTTTATTTCAATTTAAAAACCTACGTCTTGAAGAAAAAGACAAGAAAAAGATTCAAATATGATACATGCAACAAGACCAACAAAAGTAGTTAACAATAGTGAAAAAATGCAAAAGTTTGATATGCTGCAGTTCAATAATGACATACATAATCTGACAGAAATTAATCTTAAGTTTCAAATAAATAAGCTATAGTTCCTAGACGTGTCCTCGCTGACACACACAACTGCTGTCAGAACTCCACTCGCTGTTTGTCAAATCCCATAGTAGTCTCTTAATGTAAGGCAGCTTGTTGTGCAGATACTGGCATCTGTTATTCAGAGTAGCTGGGGCTAGACTGCAAAAGAGAAGTAAGAAAATTTGGGCATACAAACATGTCCTTTCCTTTAAAATAGCCTTAAGCCAGACTTAGCACTTACCACCTCCTACAGACTTTTATCTTCTCATACTCTGGTAAGACTTTTGAGAAGCATCTTTAAGGAAAAAAGAAAAAAAACACACAACACAAAACCAAAAATATAAAGCCAATATGAAGAATATTTCACTATTAACACAAAACTCAAAAATATGTACACCAGTAAATATACAGTTTGATTCAAGATTCTGTGAGCCATCACCTGCCTGCTTTGCAAAAAAAAGCACCAAGTTCCCATATCGCCCAAGATCAGCAAGTAAACCTGTCAGCTAGCAACAAAATCAGTACCTGCTCCAATACTCCCTTTGGCACATGCCTCACGCTGCCATGCAGCTCAGAGAGGTGCAGTCTGAGAGATGGACAATTTTTTTGGCTGCGTTTTGTAAAAAAATCAGCGCCAGCCAACATAGCACCTCAGCAAGTATGCCAATCATTTAAGAGAATTTAAAATTATACTCCTTCCCAAAATGCACGAATCCTGATACTGAAGATGTGGTATTTGCTTATCCAAATCAGAACCGTCTGCGCTGGACACCCCGTGCACACCGGGGCGTCTCTGTGCGGCCATTGTGACCTCGCCTGGTGACGGGGGCTCTGCAAAGTTCTGGCGTCACAAAGGGGATCCCCGGCTCCCCTATAAAAGCGGGTGACCCGCAGGTCTCGCACACCACCATGGCCCGCTACCGCCGGCGCTCCCGCAGGAGCCGCAGCCGCAGCCGGAGCCGCCGCCGCTCCCGCCGCCGGGGCGCGCGGAGGAGGCGGCGGGCTGGATCCCGCCGCTCCAGATATCGCCGGCGCC
>NW_020955690.1:816815-818666 GCF_003031625.1 Empidonax traillii
GGGTGACCCGCAGGTCTCGCACACCACCATGGCCCGCTACCGCCGGCGCTCCCGCAGGAGCCGCAGCCGCAGCCGGAGCCGCCGCCGCTCCCGCCGCCGGGGCGCGCGGAGGAGGCGGCGGGCTGGATCCCGCCGCTCCAGATATCGCCGGCGCCGCCGGGGCGGCAGGAGGCGCAGACGCCGCTGAGCGGGCAGCGGGCACGGCGGACCCGGCCCCGCACCGACACGCGGCGGGCCTGACAATAAATTAGCACGGCAAAGCTCACATGGGTGCGTGTGCGTGTCTTTGCTTCGCCCCGCCATGGCCCTTCACGCCTCAGGGCTCCCCCGTGGGTCGCGCTGCTCGGAACTCGCGCCCGCATTCCGCGTGTTTCATCGGCTGCTGCTCCCGTGTCTCCATCTCCGCTGTTCCACAACAGCGCTCCCAAACTCTGCCCGTCCCCGTTTTTCTTTGCCCTGTTCATGTCCATCCCAAAGCTGAATCAAGAAGGAATGAGAATGGCAGACCTTTTCAGAGGCCCCCTACCTGATATTGGTGATTTATAGGAATATATTTACATCAGTTCGTCAAATTTATTTACATCGAGTGGTGAATTTCTAACATAAACTATTCCTTATTTAAACAAATTCATCAAATGATGAATTTCTTACATAAATGGATGCCCCTTATTTACATAAATTCACTTTCACAGCTGGCAAAGGTTCAGTCTGTCACCAGCAATTTTCTGCCGTGGACATGGCTCTGGGGCTCCCCAACACATGGCTGTGCCTCCCAGCACGTGGGCCGATGAGGCAGCCTCTTGGTGGGTGGAGGACAATTCTGCAGGCTGGGAACCCTCTTCTGTGGGGGTTCTGGGACACACCGGGAAGCAGTTCCTGCCCCATCCGGGAGTGGAGGGGCTGTGGCTGCTGCCCTGGGCAGAGGGACCTGCCCCCTCTGCCTGCTGCTCCTGCTCTGCTGAGTTGGGCACAGCTCGTGGGCAGCCGGGACTGCCAGGAGGGGTGGTTGCCGATGTATTGGCTTCCTTCACCTTAGAGCCTGTGGAGGTGCTGGTGGGAGTCCCCTCCTAGGAACTGCTGGACTTGGGGCTGCTGAAGTTCCTGGTGCTGCTGGACCTGGATCTGGAGCTGGCCACTGGGCCATTGTTCTCATCCCTGGCAGCAGCAGAGCCCAGCCTCTGTGCCTCCTCGCTGCACTGGCCCACGATGACACTGCAGATGCTGTGGATCAGTGGTGCCGCCTGCTCGTTGAGCAGAGGCTCCATGATCTCCACCAAGACTTCTGCATTTGGTTCGTAGAGGCAGAGGCTGTACAGGATGATGCTCTGTGTGTCCTCCACAAGCCACCACTAGTCCCAATATATTCCCTCCAGCCTCTGGCGCAGGCAGAGCCACACACTCGGTCTCCAGGAGATGCTGTTGTTGACGGAACAGTCCTGCCCACACCTCGGGCAGGATGGCACCCGTGGGCTGTGGCCCTGCAGCCCCCTGCCCGCCTGCGGACAGTGTTCCGGGCGGAGGAGGTGGAGTGGGCACCACAGGGCAATGGGGGCTGGTTCCGGGCAGGTGGGAGGGAGCTCTGCCTGCCCAAGTTTCGGGCGGACACCGCGGGGCGGGCACTTCAGGCCGGTTTTGCAGGGGAGCCGGGGGGGAGCCTTTTGCGTCGCCAGAGCTTTCTGAGTCACCGTCACCAGTGAGGTCACAGTGGCTGCACCTGATGCATCACAAAGGGGATCCCCGGCTCCCCTATAAAAGCGGGTGACCCGCAGGTCTCGCACACCACCATGGCCCGCTACCGCCGGCGCTCCCGCAGGAGCCGCAGCCGCAGCCGGAGCCGCCGCCGCTCCCGCC
>NW_020955690.1:819335-822169 GCF_003031625.1 Empidonax traillii
GCCTTACAGAGCCAGAGCGTCCAGAGCGCAGCCCTGACGCGGGCCTGGCTCTGCCAATAAAGCACAGCAAGTTTCCATCAGATGAGGGTGTCAGTGGTCCCTGGTGTCCCTGTGCGTCGGCAGCGACTCGCTCAGTGTGTGCCTGGGCCCGCGTCTCTTTCCTCGCCCGGGCTTTCCTGACTCGGGAGACTTTCTCGACTCGGCCGCCAGTCGGCGTGCTCCGCTGAGGATCGGGCCTCTCACAACCTGGGTCCTATTCCAGGAGCACGTCCCTTGGGACCCAGACCGCTCCAGTCCTTGCATCACCTGTGCCAAGAGTGACACGCGGGACATGTTTCTGCCAGTTCAGCGTGTGCAGAGCTGAACTTCTAGCCCTTTCTGTTCAAAGCCTTCTGGAGGCAAAAAGGGAGCTGGGGGGGAGGGGGAATGTCAGTAAATGGGAGCTTAAGTATTCAGGAAGAGAAAGGACCAGAAAAAGCAGCTTCAGCTGTGAGATAAGCACCATCACCACCACAAGGGTATTGTTATAGTAAAAAATGACCAGAGATAATTTTAAAAATCATAAAAGAAATTTATTGAAGGCAGGTAAGCAAAACAGCATGCTGGGCGACCGGAGGAAACCCCTTTCCTCACTGGTCTGCAATATGACAAACCAATGGTCCATCTTTTATAACCCCCTCTTTTTCTCCACCCCTCAAGTGTCCTCGATTATTTTATTGGATTTCACTTCGCGGGCTTCCCCAATATTTGCCCTTGTTTCGCAGGCTTCCCTGATATTGATCCTTGCTTTCACGGCTGCATCTCGCCACCTGTGTTCAGCCAATTATCTGGTTAAACCATAGTTCTCAGAGGCTGCCTTGTGGAAGTTTCCAGATGGGGGGGGTAAGTCCTCTCCTTTGGTTCTTGTCATTTCTGTTTTCCTTCCCTATAAGTATGCTTAGAACGAACATTTGCAGAATAATAAGACATATAAATTTGTAACAATTGTGTAGTTAATCACTTAACCATCACAACATTGTAGTTCCCCTGTTTGTGACTGCCTATTTCGTAACTTGAACGAAGCCCTTACCAGGCTTATTGTAACAGGTGCAATTAAACTTTATTGCTTATTTAATTAAACTTAATTTAATGAGCAAATTATAGTTTTTGTTCTGGGTCACCTATTACAGTTCCCCCTTTTCCTGTTTCATCATAAATTTGTTCATCAAATTGCCACAGCCCGGGTGTGGAAAAGGAGACGAGCAACACGAGGGTTCGATTGTTCTGTAGAGGTTTTATTAGCCCAGTGAAGATGTAACACACCAGTGAAGCTGCGACACTTTCAGGGAGAAAGATGTCGCTCGTCAACCCTCTGGGGAAAATGTCGCTTCCCGTCTGAGGGGAAGACAGGGGTTTTTATAGGCTCAGGGTAGAAGGAACCAGAACAAGGGGAGGAGTTACAGAATTAACATGGGGTATATCCAATAGAAACATTACAAACAGCGTGCTGTGACCATTAACCAATCAAATAGTAACTTGCCTCAGCTAATGCCCGCCTATACTGCGGTAAAATACATCCAATCACAACTGGGGAAATTCTAACCAATCAGGGATTAGTATTTCTGAGGGGAATAAGACTTATTCTTATAGAATTATAGTTATAACACTAGAATAACCATTAAACATTATAAGAAACATTATTAAAACTTGTCCATTAATGTCCATTGGTATTTAAGCATATAAAGTCCAGCATTTCTGTAGAAAGTCCATTTAGTATTTGCTGCAGATCCCCTTGCATTTCTCAAAGTCTTTTCTCCGCTGTGCCTCTGCATCAAATTTCATTACTACTTCACTTGCTGCATTTAAACTAGGAGTTTGTTTTTCTCCAGGGGTCATTTTATTCATATCTTCATATTGTTGTGACATTGTCGTCAATTGTACTGTGTCAACTCGATTTTTGACAAAAGTCACAAATTTATTTAAGACATACGGACCAAAGGTCAATGCAATTATCAGCATTGTTAGAGGGCCTATTAAAGTTGAGATTAAGGTAGTTAACCAAGGTGATTGATTCAAACCAATTTTGTTGTGTTTCTCTTTCTTTCTTTGGGCAATTCCATCTCGTAATTTTGTCATGGATTCTCAGATAACTCCTGAATGGTTAGCATAAAAACAACACTCTTCTCCTAATGCCACACATAGTCCCCCTTGTTTTAAAAATACCAGATCTAGTCCCCTTCTGTTTTGTAATACTACCTCAGAGAGTGAGGTGAAAGACTATTCCATATATGAGATTGACTTTTCAATTCTCTCTAAGTCTTCATCTACTGCTGTTCTTTGCCGCAGCCCGGTAAGGAAGTGGAGACAGACACCACTGTTGTTGGAGTGCTCAGCTGGGATTTTTATTAAGTGCTCTGCCAGAAACTCAGGGTACAACAGCAGGGCTGCGACAGTAAGGGGAGTCACCAGCTAGTGAGCCAAAATGGCATCCCCAGGTGAGGGACAAACAGGGGTTTATATAGGGTCGGAGGGAGAAGGGGCTAGAACATGGGCAGAGTTTAAGGATTGGCAGGGGGTACAACCAATAGGGAACCGTAGATAACGCGCCGATATTAACAACCAATAGAGTAACAAATCCCCTCAGCTAGGTCCACCCCTGCTGCAGTTGTAACCGTCCAATCCTAGCTGAGGGGTTTTAACCAATAGGAAAACTGGATTTTATGAGGGGAATGAAACCGGGAACAAAACCTATTTTAATACAATATAATCATAACTTCTATAGCAACCATTAAACATGTTTAACATTATTAAACTATCCACCACTGTTTAGGCACTTAGAGTCCATAGCCATTGTG
>NW_020955690.1:822560-824389 GCF_003031625.1 Empidonax traillii
AGGGGAATGAAACCGGGAACAAAACCTATTTTAATACAATATAATCATAACTTCTATAGCAACCATTAAACATGTTTAACATTATTAAACTATCCACCACTGTTTAGGCACTTAGAGTCCATAGCCATTGTGATGAATAAAAAGTCCTTTTGAAAGTCCTTTCAGTATTTGTCATATAATTCCTTCCATCGGTGGAAGTCCGCTCTTCTTTGATCCTCCTCAGTTCTTAAGGCTATTAACCCCTGTGTTGGACTAGGGAGGTAATTCCTGTTGTGGTTCCTGTTGCCCCCAATCCCAGCAGCATAGCTATGGTTAGGGTAATTGGCTCTCGCTTTTGTATTCTATGATGACCTGATTCCCACTGCTCAAAAATTGATTCCCCAGAATGGTAAATCATTCGGGGTATTATCAGAATTTGCATGCAAAATTCATCCCTTTCATTAAATTTTGGTAAAAACACAGAGGGCGTTAAGCCCATTTTTGAGCATATCCACCATCCTCCTTTATCTGGTATAGCCCATTGATATTTTCTTTTATTTGGCTTCAGTACCTTGAAACTACACAATTCATCTTTGTCTAGGGGCACATTTCCCATACATGCTCCATATCCTCTAACTTGCTGCATGGTAAGTCCAACCTTCCTTTGATTCCACTTACATTGTTTAGGATTATTTTCTTAATTTAGGCTAAAAGTAACATTCAGTCCTACCCCTTCATAGAATGGTGGCTCATCATCATAACATAACCAGCAGGAATTAGTTATATTAGGTGTGGACTAGTTGAGTGCACTATAGGATGCCTCTACCAGTCTTAAGAGCTGTCTTCCTCCAGGTGAGAGTCCTACTTTCTCATAAGCCTTAGCAGTGGGTAAAAGAGGTTGTGAAAACTTTCCTTTCTCTTTGCTCTCCCAGTTCGCCTTTTCGTTATTTATTACCCTATTAGGTCCTATTGCCTGAGATGGTGGGGATATTGGTTGTTTTATTGTTTTTATTTCCCCTCCTATATCTGTCTTGATGGCTTGTAGTGCCAGATCTTTTGAGGCATCTAAATATTGTTTAGGGGTGGTAACCTGGCTGTCCTTGGTGGAAAAAGGACCTTCGCCATACAACATTTGCTTATAGTAATCAGGAGGAGACCTTTTGTGAGAGAGCTTGTCAGTAACATATTTGCTGATTAACGTTTTCCATTCATTTTCAAACACTGAGTTCTGAACTGTAGTCAATTGTCACAGTCTTGTCTGGGATCTGGGGCCAGACCAGCGACAGGGGGTTCTTGCCTTGCCTGCAGATAGTACAGTGGCAATAGCAAGTGCTGGCAGGTAAAGTTCACTTATGTGAGGAGCCCCGAATAAGAGACATACACACACAAGATGTGAACACCCGCACAGCCAAAAGCTGATCCGCTTTATTAAACAAGATGGAGGAGTTTTATACCCCTTGGGGCAGAATATACTAGAAAAGGGGAATAACCAGGGCGGAGCATGCAAATCCGTTCACAGTTATAGGATAACACTTAATGCATAAACATTACAGGGTGGTAACTAGGGAGGAGAAAACTTGGGATAAACTGATTGGTCAGTACCTCAGAGTATGCCGACCAATGGGAAACTGTTTCCAAGCCTGTCAGGCTTATCAGTCCATGAGGGAAAAAGGGAAAATGGGGGAGACAACCTACGAATAGGTTTTGTATTTAGCTGAACCACTGCAAACAGTCTTTTAAGCACACTGAAATCCATTGTCCACTTTCTCAAGCTGGTTTTTCCACTCCTCAAAGGTGGTCTCGCTGCTCTCAGCCTCCTTCCACATCCTGAATGCATTTTCCATATCTTC
>NW_020955690.1:826220-872034 GCF_003031625.1 Empidonax traillii
AGACAGGTCCAGAACCATCTGTAAACACTGTTATAGCATCAGTGATGGGAACAGAGGATTGAACAAATTTTAGACCAATTGGAATATGCCGAAGCTTTTGCAGAAGTTTTTGATTTGGGGTGTTGAACTTAATTTGCCCCGTAAAATTTGCTATAGCCAATTGAAAGTCGAGAGATGCTATCAGCATTTGTTCCAAGTGCTCGGTGGTTAGGGGAAGGTAGATGGTGTGTGGCTCCTCCCCTGACATTTCCCAGCACCTTGTTCTGCCTTTAAAACAGATTTTTGACAACATTTCTGGAAGGGTTATTAGGGTCTTTGTGAATTGGTGTGGGAGAAAAATCCACTCCCAAATGATAAAATCGCCTGTGTGTTTAACTATTTGTCCAATAATTCCAAATGGTTGCTTTGGACCTAGGAGGATGACCATGACAGGTGGAATACCTACAATTTTTCTGTTGCTTTGCATTGTGGAGATTTGTGTTCCACTATTTGCAAAGCATGTAGTGCTTCCGGGGTTAAGGTACGTCTGGAATTAAGATTAGAGTCTCCATTTAATAATTCAAATAAAGGGTGCAGATCATCTGTAGTTATGCCTAATTGTGGACAAATCCAATTGATATTCCCCAAAAGTTTTTGTAAATCATTCAGTGTTTTGACATCGCGAGTAATGGTGATTTTTTGTGGTGTAATGGATGTAAATGACATTTTCCAACCTAAGTAATGCCAAGGGGAAACCCATTGGATTTTCTCAGGTGAGATATGCAAACGGAAGGTTTTTAGTGCATTAATGGTTTCAGTTAAGGTTTTGAGTACTGCTGACTTTATTTTTGCACAAATTAAAATATCATCCATATAGTGATAAATTATCGAATCAGGATTTTGGAGTCGAATTGGACTTAAGATTTTTGAAACATATAATTGGCATAAAGTGGGTGAATTTTTCATGCCTTGGGGCAGTACCTTCCAGGCATATCTCTTATTGGGTTCCCCTGCATTTCTGGAAGGAACTGTAAAAGCAAATTTGTCAACATCATCGGGGTGTAATGAAATTTGAAAAAAGCAATCTTTGATATCTATGATGACTAATGGCCAATTTTCAGGAAGCATGACAATGCAGGCATTCCTGGCTGTAGAGAACCCATTGGTTCTAAGACATCATTAATTTTCCTTAGGTCGTGCAACAATCTCCATTTGCCAGATGACTTTTTGATCACAAATACTGGGGAGTTCCAGGGACTGACTGATGGGGTAATATGGTCCAAATTTAGTTGTTCTTCAACTAGTAACTCTAATTGGTGCAGCTTTTCTTCAGGAAGAGGCCACTGGTCTACCCATATAGGTTTTTGTGTCAGCCAATTAAGTTTGGGTAGCAGCTGCTCTCCAGTGGCCGATGTTACAAATTTGCTTCAAGTTTGGTACCCCATTGAGTCATAATGTCCCTGCCCCAGAGTGTCATTGGCAGAGGGAGAATAAGCGGCTTGCATGACGCGTGCTGATTGTCAGTATCTGTAAATACAATAACAAGTTTACTCTTTTGGGGTTTGGTAGAGCCCCCCACCCCAGAAACACAGAGGGAGGTGCCCTCAACAGGCCAAGATTTTGGCCAGTCCTTAGCGGCTATGATGGTGATGTCCGCTCCTGTGTCCAGAAGTCCAGTAATCGTAGTATGTCCTGCTGGCGATGTGGCTGTGACAGTCATCAGGGGTTGATGTGAAGAGACTATTTGAGTCCATCCCACGTGGAGAGTTGTCGCCGTTTCTCCTGGGTTTTCCTGCAGCTGTTGAGATAGCTGAGACACTGGAATTAAAGTACCTATAGGTTCAGAGTTTGTAATTGTCACAGGTGGAAAAGGAACATGTACAGAGATGGTGATTCTGTCCAAGTTGTTGCCGGTGAAAAGTTCCACTTGAGCAATGACACCCTTTTGCGATGCCGCATTAGAGGGATTGACTAAGTACCATTGGTCTTTTTGTAATGGTTGTGAAGGGTGTGTTATTATTGTGGATTCTTCTGCCGTGAAGGTGACATTAGGGGAAGAGGAGTGGAGTGTGATGCATTGTGGGACATTTAATGTGTGTTGGTGAGGTTTGGTTCTGATTGTGTCCTGCCCATTAAATGGCATTGGCATTCTATTGAGGTATTTGATGTCCCCGTGCCCCTCATGGCGCTCAGTGTCAAGTTTCCCTGACTTGTGTCAAATTTCTTTTGTGCTGGTGGTGTACTAAAAGCAACTTTTTTCTTATATTGTAGTTTAGGAGATTTTGGTGGGAGAGGGTCACCATTGATGTCACAAATAGACCTGCATTCTGAGGTCCAGTGTCTCCCTTTTCCACACCTTTGACAGTTAAATTTAGGGAATGTTTTAGGTGTTTGTGGTTTATTGTCTGAGCACTTTTTTTCAATATGTCCTGATTGTTCGCAAGCAAAGCATTGACCCTTAACAGCACACATCATTAGCCTTATTTTTTCTTTTGTGGATCCTACATTGCGACAAGCTTCGATCATTTCAAGCAGTGTAGGATTTTTTTAATGGCCTTAAAAGTTTTTGGCATTCTTCATTTGCTTTTTCAATTACTAGAGATTTAAAAAGAACATCCTGAGAATTTTCATCTGAAATTTGTTTTACTATAGCTTCTTTTAACCGTGTTGCAAAGTCTAAAAATGGCTCTTTTGGCCCTTGAAAAATTAAGGCGTATGACGGTGTAGAGGTTGTGATCTTAGCAACGTTTTTTATGGCTTTAAATGCCAGTTCACTTGATTTATGTAGCATAGTAGGGTGAATGGTTGCTTGCTTTGTGTTATTTGAATATGATCCCTCACCATATAGTCTGTCTATGGCCTGCTCATGTGTTGCTCCCCGTGTTTCTCCTCCTTCTTTTACATATCTCTTAATAAGAGCTTTCCATTCTGTTTCAAATGCTGAATATTGGATGGTGGGTAGCCAAGCCCTGGCAACTAAACGGATATCATAAGGTATTAGGTCATAGGCTTGGAAAAAGGACTCAAGGAGGCCTATAGTGTATGGGGAGTTTAGGCCATATTCTGCAATTGCCTTTTTAATATCTTTCATAACCGGGTATGAGAAGGGTCTCCATTCTGGAGGTCTCCCTTCTTCTTTGAAGACTGGAAAAGCCTGAAGCATTTCAATGTCTCTTGCCAAGGCTGCTTGGTCATGGAATGATTTCCAAGCTTTTTCATGTGCTTCTATTACTTGGTGTGTAACATCTATCCAGGGGCCAGGTGTAAAAGGCTCCTGGATAGCTGCAGTGGTTGTCGTGGTTGTGTAAATGTGGGTTTCATCAGCATCCCTCATAGGTGAGGAGAGGTCAGATGCTGAGGTACTAATGCTTCTAGTTGCAGTACGTCGATGTGTAGATGCCTTAGGTTTGGTAGGTGGTGCTGTTGATGTTTTATTAGAGTGGGTTTTATTTTTAGGTGTTGTGATCTTAGGTTTTGCTGATTTAATTATAGTAGTGAGAGGTGGTGGTGGTGTAACCTCATCACTGTCATCATCAGAAGAACTAGAACAAGGCTTTGTATTTGATGTTTGGGTGCTGGACGATGTAAGTGTGGGTGCAGGTAGGTGCTGTGGAACTAGATGGTGTTCTGGGGCTGCAGGTGTATGCATGACATTCTGCTGCAAGCGTTGAGATTTAAAAGAAAATTGTTGGAAGGCCATGGGTGGAATCAGGTCCTGTGCCTCGGCCGTAGGCATAGGTCTGTGTGGCACTTCCGATGGTTGCAGGTGCTGAGGGGAATAGGGCTTGGTGCTGGTGTTGCGTGCCAGTAAAGGAGGGTAAGCCTTAGACCCTGCGGCATGGGGGCTACCATGTTGGCTTGGGTGGGCGTGGCCTGCGCCGGAAGGGAAGGCCTGAATATGGCTCGTGGCATCATGGGAGGATGGTAAGTGTGGGGCGGTGTCATGATGTAAGGGAGGAGTGGCTACGGTGATGTCATGGGAGGTGGAGAGAAATGATGACGTGGTGTTGGGGGGAGTGTATTTCAGTGGATCCACCCCCAGTCTCTGGACTGCAGCTCCACCCTCGGGTCCTCCCTCCTGACGTCCCCACGAGTGAGAATGTTTCCTGACGCCATTTCGTTCGCCGCTCGGCATGCCGTGTCCCGATCTCCCAGCGCCATCTTGTCTTCCCACCCCAATGTTAGGTCCCTCCATGTTAGTAGTGGGTGGTAGTGACGCAGGTTGAAAAACGTGCTCGTCAGCATTTTGGGGCTGCTGCAAGGCTGGTTTTAAGGCGGTATTACGTGCAGCCTCATTTTGCCCTCCTCGCAGGAGCATCAGGATAAGCCTCCAGGCTATTAGCCCTTTAGCAGCCAATTTGTCCCCTTTCTTATGCGCTTTCCAGAGTTGCGAGCCGATTCTATCCCAGTGCTCGAGCGTTAGTTCCTCTGGGATTTCCAAATAATGTGAGTTCATCCAGGTAGCTAAAGCCTTCAGGGAAGACTTGTCATAGTTATGACCCTGAAGTTCCACTACGGCTCGAATGCGCTTATAAATGGGTTTCTCCGGTTTGCGGAGGGTCGCACCCATAGCTGGTAGCAGACGCGAAGTTTGGGGGATTTGTGGAGACGGGTTAGGAGGGGGAGGGAATGCCTCAACAGCTCACCTCTCCTGAAGATCGCCTGCTTCTTCAGTGAGGGGGACGCGAAGTCCCGTCTCTGTCGGGAAGACTGCTGGGCTGCAGGGTATCACAGACCCCTGCAGCTGAATGCTGCTGGAGCGCTGCTGCAGAAGTCAAAAAAGAAATCTGCAGACAAGCCCCAGTTGAAGCGCCATCTGTCGCAGTCTTGTCTGGGATCTGGGGGCAGACCAGCGACAGGGGGTTCTTGCCTTGCCTGCAGATAGTACAGTGGCAATAGCAAGTGCTGGCAGGTAAAGTTCACTTATGTGAGGAGCCCCGAATAAGAGACACACACACACAAGATGTGAACACCCGCACAGCCAAAAGCTGATCCACTTTATTAAACAAGATGGAGGAGTTTTATACCCCTTGGGGCAGAATATACTAGAAAAGGGGAATAACCAGGGCGGAGCATGTAAATCCGCTCATCCTCCTTTTGTCGGAGTTGGTTAGAAAAGGCAACCAGGCAGCTCAGCGTGGGGTCGACAAAGCTGAATCAAACTTTATTAAAATGGAGGATTTTTATAGGGATTGGGGAGGAAGGTTCAGGAATTTGGGAGGAGCATGCTAATCCTCCAACCAGGATTGGGTATGGGAAAATACATAAACATAGGGAACATATAAATATGTATGAAGGGGATAGACAGTAACAAGGAAAACAGTGATTGGTTGAGCTGCTGCGGCTCCACGAACTGTTCAATGACAGCTGACACCAGCTCTTGAGCACGATGACAGCTCAAGCTGCAGCTCAGGGACAACATTACACCTAAAAATCCCTTACAACACAAGTTGTTCTACCACCATAATTATGCTCTTTATAATCATAAAAGCTACCCCCAACAGTCAATAGACCTTTCGAAATCATACGAATGTCATAGGGTATTAGGGTGTACGCTTGAAATAACGAATCAAATAATCCAGTGGTAAAGGGTGCGCCCAACCCGTAGTCTACTATAGCTTTCTTAATGTCCTTTAGAATTGGATAGGAAATAGGGGTCCATTTCGGTTCCAAACCCTCTTCACAAAAGATTGGGAAGGCCTTCAGGAACTCGGTATCCCCAGCTTGCAAGGCTTGAGTCCTGCACTCCTTCCAAACCTCTGTGTGGGAATTGAGACCGGGTGTACAGGCCTCTTGGCGATCCTTCCGGTTATGGGGGCTGCCATATTGCCAGAAGTTTTCACCGGAAGTGGCTCTACCGCCATCTTGGGTTAGGCCCTCATGACTTACGGATGATGACAAGGCAGAGGAGGCTGGATTAGGGGCGGTGACTAAAGTGTGGGCGTGATGTGGGCAGGGCTTCGCGACGATGTAAGTTTCGCGCACTTGATGTTCCTGCGCTGCGACGAAGCTCCGCCTCCCTCCCTCAGGGCCACCACCATCTTGTGAGGTGCTTAAGTCCAGCCTCCCTCCCTCACAATTGCCGCCATTTTGTGAGATGTTAGTAAATGTGTCCCGTGAAAGTGTGTCCTTTTTTGATGGTCTTTTTAAAGTCGCATATGGGTCCCGGGAGTAGCGGTGCAGTGACGGAGGTGGAGAAGCCGAATTCTTTTTCATCATTTGGTGTTTTAAGACCATCAGAATTGCTCTCCATGCTTCTAACACCGACTCTGCACCGGAGACCTTGTTAATCGGTCCAAATATAGAAACCGATTTCGTCCCAGTCGTCGGTGTTAAAGACTTGCGGGACTTTTTCTTTTTTCACATCAAGCCATCACGCTAATGATTTTAAAGATTTTTTTATCAGGTGTCTGGCCATGTTGAAGAATTAATGTTTTTAGATGATGATACTTTTCATGCTCAGATGTCAACAAGCAGGCACCCATTGTTAGTTACGGGGATTGGATACGGGGGAGGAGTTAGGGACTGCCCCAGCTGCTCACCTTCTTCCGCTGGCGGTGGAAGGTGCGGAGGGAACTGACAATCCGTTGCTTGTCTGCCGTCCAGCTGGGGGTGGCTACCGGGAAGAACACCACAACCCTGGGTCTTCAGTATCCCAGCAGGGCACTCCGGAGTTTTCTCAATATGAGAAACCTCTACAGAGCCCCATGCATGGGCGCCATATGCCGCAGCCCAATATGGGAAGTAGAGACGGACGACACAGATGTTGGAGTGCTTGCTGGGATATTTATTAAGTGTCGAGCAAAAACCACAGGGGAAGAACTCAAGGGGTTGCCACCAAGAGATGCCACCAGTTAGCGAGCAAAAGTGCCATCCCCAAGTGAGGGATGAACAGGGGTTTATATAGGGTAGGTAGGAGAAGGGACTAGAACATGGGAGGAGTTTAGGGATTGACAAGTGGTATAACCAATGAAAACCTGTACAATGAACGTGCCATAAAGAACAACCAATAGGGTAATGAATCACCTCAGCTAGGCTCACCTATGCTGCAGCACTAACAGACCAATCCTAGCTGAGGGATTTTAACCAATGGGAATACAGCATTTTGTGAGGGGAGAAAACTTGGAATAAAATTCATACCAATACAACACAACTATAAGTCCCACAACAAACACTAAATACATTAAACAACATTAAACTGTCCATCCACATGTAAGCATATAAAGTCCATGTACATAGTAATGAATAAAAGTATTTTTCAGAGTCTGTTCAGTATTTATCATAGATCTCTTTCCAGCGGCGGAATTCTGCTCTCTTTTGGTCCTCCACAGATGGGTGTGGAACGAAGGTCAGCACAAAGCTGAACTGAACTTTATTAACAAAATGGAGGATTTTTATAGGGTTTAGAAGGGGAGGTTCTAGAAACTGGGCGGAGGGAAGGATGAGCATGCAAATCCTCTCACACAGATTGGGTAAAGGGATATGAATAAACATAAGGAAGACGAACTGGGTGGCAACAGGGGAGTGGCTAAAGGCAAAAACCCACCAAACAAGCTGCTTGGTTGGTACCTCCTGGTATTACAACCAGCGGTGCAAATGTTGCTGCCCAAGAAGGCAGAAAAGTCCATGAAGAAGGGAACACAGAATGGAGGATGAATCTATGTATAGATTCGCCTCTCAACACAAAACTTGTAGTGCACAGTCTCAAATGATAGATTCCTTTCCTTTCAAGGCCTGTTCTCCAAGTTCCTCTATGTATTTAGCTCTCCACTCCTGGTATGATGGCACACCGCTGCTTGCTGTAGATCCTTTAATTGCTGTATTAACCCCAACAAATATGTGCTTTATTAAGTCACAATTTGTGACATTAAAAGTAGGAGTTCCTGCACTTATTGTCTCCTTGATGATCTGTCTGTCATCTAATCTGGTCACAGTCCATTTATAGGGTTGGTATGGGATTTCTGTCTCATGTGTTATAAGCATTGAGCTTATAATCTATAATAGAATTTTGTCCATTTTTGCAACTAGCAACACAATTCTCTCCTTGTTTCAGAGGTAGAGGTTATTTGGCAAGGTTTTGTCTCCACTTTTGTACCCCTTTGCCTTCCTTTGTCTACTCCTTTGCAGGGAGCAACGAGGTATTAGTTCTTCTCGGCAGCAGTGGTATTCTTCAGGAGTCTTGCCTAAACAATTGTCATAGTTTTCTTATCCCGATTTAAGGGAATGTGATGTCTTTGTCAGCGACCCTATTTCCAAGTGTTACATTTTTCAATTATTTCACATAAATCCAAGCATGTCTCTCTACTTGGTTGACCCAACCTCCAGGACGGTCTAGAGCGGCACTGTCTCAGCCCTGCCTCCCAATTTGTCTCATGTATGTCCCAATTCACTGGCATTAGTAACTCCCACCCACAGAATATTTTACAGACCTCTGTCCAGTCTAATAATCTCTGTGGACACTCAAATGCACTGAATCTACATCTCATACAATGAGGTTGTCTATTAAATGAAGAACAATACCAGTTTCGATTACGTATCACACATTTAAAATTACCCAGCTAAAATGTCCAGAGTCTGGGTGTTTAATACATGATATTCTGAATGGGCTAGAAAATTCAGGTATTTCAGTTTCTAACTCACAACAAAAGGGAAACGTGATTGGTGTTCCCACTATTTTGTACAATCCAGACCCTCCAGTCTGGTTGGATATTCTTTCTTGTCTGTAGGATACATAATGTACCTTTTGTAATGTCTGTTCAGGGGGTATCTGAAAAAATTGATACAGGCTGGATCTTACTTCCTCCTCCGGGGGATTCATTCACTGGCTTTAGTCTTCTTTAATTTCATTTGGAGGTCTCCAGGTGAGGAAGTCACAGTCCACTCAGGAGCACTTACTGGTCCCTTGACCCAAGATGCATGGGTCCATCCTCTCTCAGCTGTCAGGACCGCTGTGTCTGTAGTGAGAAGAACAACAAATGACCCTTCCCAACGAGGGGTTAATGAGGATTCTTTCCAGTTTTTAATTAGTACCCAATCTCCGGGTTGGAATTTATGTATTGACATGTCTAGTGGAGGCCTCTGAGCCACCAGTCCTCTCTTTTTCAGTTCTTGCCTCCTTTTCATTAATTCAACAATGTGTTCCCTTAGAAGAATGTCTTCTACCTTTAGGATTTTCTATTGGAATTCCAAAATCATATGGCATTCCATATATCATTTCAAAAGGAGAAATTCCTGTATCAGTTCGGGGTTGGGTTCGGATATATAAAAGGGCCAATGGCAGACACTTTACCCAATTCATTTTAGTTTCTATCATTAATTTAGTCAAATGTTTTTTTATTTCTCCATTCATTCTCTCTACTTTACCAGAACTTTGTGGGTGCCAAGGAGTATGATACTCCCATTTGGTTCCAAAAAGTTCTGTTATTTCTTTAATTATTTTAGAGGTAAAATGTGGTCCTCTATCCGAATCCACCACTACTACAGCTCCATATCTTGGGATAATTTCTTCTAATAGAATTTTAATTACAGTTTTAGCTGTACAACGTGCCACAGGAAAAGCTTCTACAAAATGGGTGAGATGGTCTACCAAAACCAGTAGATAGCGTTATCTTCCCACTTTAGGTAACTCAGTAAAATTGGCCTGTATCTTTTCAAATGGCCTCTTAGCTATTTCTCACCCTCCTTGAATTCTTTCTCTTAATTGTCCTTTATTTACTTTTTGGCATGTTAAACATCCCTCTAAAATATTCTTAGCTAATCCATATGCTCCCACACAGACATATCTATTTTCAAATTGATCCACTAAAGCTTGAGTTCTCCAATGTGTTTGTTCTGTGTAACCTGGCCATAATCCTTTGGGCCAAGCCCTTTGGGAGTACTTCCCGACCATCTGATAACTTCCATTTGTTATTCTCCTCTTTTGCTCCTACTTGTCGCAGTTTTTCTTTTTCCTGATTACTAAAACTCTTTAAGAGATCTGGATTTCAGGTTCTGAGGTTGTCATTATTAACAAGGCTGCTTGCTTTGCTTCCTCATCTGCTAGGTTATTTCCTTTAGTTGTAAGCTTTAATCCTTTTTGATGTCCCTTCACATGTTCTACAGCCACCCTCTTTGGTTTTCTCAATGCCTTTAGAGTTTCTTTTATTAAGGCCTTATGGACTAAACCTTTTCCATGTGTATTAATTAATCCTCTTTCCTCCCAAATTTTCCCAAAAGTATGCACCACCCCAAAGGCATATTTTCCATCTGTAAATATTGTCCCCACCTTTCCTTTTGATTGTTCTAAGGCCCTTACCAAAGCATACAACTCGCAAGCCTGTGCTGCCCACGTCTTATCAAGGGGTCCAGATTCTCTTATCTGGAATGTAATGCCATCTACCACAGCATATCCTAATTTTTGACATCCATTAACCACTCTTGATGAACCAACAATGTATAACTTTTCTCCCTCTTCTAATTCTTCTTCTTCCAAATCCTCCCTAATTTTTGTTTGAAGGTTTATCATGTGTAAACAATTATGTATTAGATTTCCTTCAGGTTCTCCATATAGGAATTGGGCTGGATTCTGTACATTTGTTATTCCTAGTTTCAGTCTAGGTGATTGTAGTAAAATACCTTAATATTTTAATAATCGACTATCTGTCAACCATTTATCTGCTCTCTGCTGCAACACTCCTTTTATATTGTGAGGGGTGTAAACCTCTAACTCCCCTCCACTTTTTCAGCCTCTTCCCCAAGCAAAGCAGTAGCAACAATAGCCTGTAAACAAGTAGGCCATCCCCTGCTTACAGGATCTAATAACTCAGAGTAGTAGCCTACTGGTTTCTTTTGTCCAGCCCATACCTGTGTTAGAACTCCATATGCTGTCCCATCCTCAGTGTTCACAAATAAATAAAATGGTTTATGAATATCTGGTAGACTCAGCACAGGGGCATTAACTAAATCTTCCTTTAGATTTTCTAATTTCTTTTCATCTTCATTACTCCGCTTGACTAACCCTTCCTTTGTCAGCTTTTCATATAGGAATTTAACTTTACTACTATAATTTTCAATCCACTGCTGACAGTACCCCAAGAGTCCCAAAAGTTGTCTTATCTGCCTTTTATTTTTTGGTGCTTGTAGGGACAAAATTCCATTCACTCTATCAGGATCCAACCTTTTACATCCTTTACTTAACCAATGCCCTGATTAACTTCTTCCTCTGTGAACTGTAGTTTAGACTTTGACACCTTTAGTCCCTTTAGACTCAAAAAGTTCAATAGTCTGATACTTTCATCTCTAACTGCTTCCAAATTGTCACTGGAAACCAATAGATCATCCACATACTGAATCAAAACAGTACCTTGATGAGGTTCAAAAGACTCTAACAACTGCTCCAATGCTTGCCCAAATAAGTTAGGAGATTCTAGGAACCCATGAGGTAAAACAGTCCACCTTATTTGCTGTTTCCTATGAGTTTCTGGATCTTCCCACTCGAATGCAAAATAGTCTCTACTCTCTTCCTTAAGAGGACAAGTCCAGAAGGCATCTTTTAAATCAATCACACTATACCACTTATGATCAGGTGAGAGTTGGTTCAATAGGGTATGGGCATTAACAACCATTGGAAATCAAGTCACAGTCCTTTTATTTATCTCCCTTAAATCCTGTACTAATCGATATGATTCGTCGGGTTTCTTTACCGGTAAGATAGGACTATTATGAGGTGACATACATGGTTCCAGTAGTCCTTGAGCTGAGAGTCGTTCTATGGTGGGTTTGAGTCCAATCTTCCCTTCATGAGAAATAGGGTACTGCTTTACTCTAATTGGATCCCCTGGATTCTGAATAGAGATCTCAAGTGGCTTTATATCTAATTTCCCTATAGAATCAGGGGTATACCATACTTCAGGATTTATCTTTTTTTCGTCCTCTGCTGTGGGAGTGTATATCTTGACCTGTAATTTTTGTTCTTTTGTTTCCAAACCTATTCCCAGTTCTATCATTAAATCTCTTCCTAATAAATTATAATCTGCCTCGGGGACCAAAAAAATGTTCCTAGTGCATATTTATTGTGAGTTTCGACTTCTACATCTTTAATTAGGGGTACTTTAAATGGTTCCCCTTTTGCCCCTACCACTTGGACTGTGTCAGAAGAGGTCATATAACCCCAGGGAATTTTCTGAACAGTTGATCTTTCTGCTCCCGAGTCTACTAGAAACTCGAGTTCTTGTTGCTGGGGACCTAACTTAAGTTTTATCAAGGGCTCTGTGACTTTTTGAGTCCCCAGCAGGTAGAGCTCCTGACCCCCCTATTCCTCTTTAAACACTTGTTCCTCCTGTATCCACTTCCTACAATTTTTCTTTATATGACCTTTTTTCCCACAATGATGACACTCTATTCCACTCCTATCCACCTGTCCTTGATTCTTGGAGGTATCCTTTTTATTAGACCCCTTGTGGATTCGTTGCCCATGGCTCCTATTTCCTTTTCGTCCTTCTCTGATAGCAGCCACCAGAATCTTGGTTTGTCTTTTCTGACTCTCCTCCTGCCTCTTTTGACTTTCCTCAAATTTCTCTTCATCCCTATGTACATATACCTTCTTGCCAGTCCTCAATTTTTTCTAATATCTTACGTGTATCCTCCCATGATCCTTGTACGAACTGCATCTTTAGCATAGCCTGTCCCATAGCATTACTTGGATCCAGGCCAGAGTAGAGCTGGAAACTCTTTCCTAACCTTTCCAACCATTCAGTAGGAGGTTCATCCTTATTCTGGTATTCCTTAAAGGCTTTATTAATATTTTGTCCTCTCGGGACTGATTCTCTTATGCCCTGGACTATGATATCCCTAAGATCAGCCATGTGGTCTCTATCTCGGGGATCCTGATTATTCCAGTTAGGTCTCTGAAGAGGCCATTTTACATCAGTGGCTGGACCCTGCTGGTGTCTCTGGTCCCAGTTTTTCATTCCTGCACTCCTGATCATTCCCTGCTCTTCTACAGTAAACAATATTCCCAGTATTGCCTGCAGCTCATCCCATGTATATATATTAGGACCCAAAAATTGATCAAACTTTTCAGACACACCTATGGGATCATCTAATAAACTCCCCTTCTCCTTTTAAAGTGCTCTAACATCTCCTGAATTTAAAGGAACTGAGACAAATCCTGTGCCACCCTGTCTTCCTGGCATTACAGCCTCCCTTAAAGGGTAAAGTTGAGTTTGCTGTATGAATGAGGAGGTTGTCGGGACTGGGGGCTCCCATTTACTAGGCTGTGGGATAGCTAAGGATAAAATATCAGTGTTCTGCTCCTCGGTTGTAGGTGGAAGCTCCAGTTCCCTTGGGGGCGTGGACAAGATGACAGACTCCCACGCTTGGGCAGAGACAGGGGGCAGAGTGATGGTGTCCCATGCCTGGGCGGAGACAGGGGACAGAATGGCAGAGTCCCATGTCTGGGCGGAGACAAGGGATGGAGTGGCGGGCTCGCGCACGTGGGCGGAGAAAGGGGGCAAATGGTGGAGTCCTGTGTCTGGACAGGGACAAGGGATGGAGTGACAGAGTTCCCGCGCCTGGGCGGAGAAAGGGAGCAGAATGGTAGTCCCGTGTCTCGGCAGGTGCAAACGACTTAACATACTCCTGCGCTTCATTGAGATACAGGGGTGTCGATTTTATCGGGATGGTTGGGATAAGTATATCCCAATGTCTATCTCGGGCTGAATGCACGGAGATGGCAAAATAGGCATAGGTGTTGACGAAATGTATGGTGGGGGTAAACCACACATATTCTTCTGTCCTTTCTTTCCCCTCAAAGAAAATTAGTGATCTCTAGTATCCGACCTTATCCACAAGCTTGCATATTCACTCTCCTCCATGTTAAACAGTTCCTTACAATTTACATAAATACTTAAAGCCTGACAAATCCAATCCTCAAAGGCATCAAATAGCGGCCAGTACAAATGATTCTGACTTATTTGTCTGACACGGTTCGGTGTGTCAAGGAAGGGGAGCAGTCCAGCTCCAGGGTTCGTTGCTCTTCAGTGAGATGGTTAAGCGTAGAAGCAACCGGCTTGCCCCAGCTCACACACTCTCGCTCACTCACGCAGCTCAAAAGAGAGGCAAGGAGACGAGATGGGTGTGGAACGAAGGTCAGCACAAAGCTGAACTGAACTTTATTAACAAAATGGAGGATTTTTATAGGGATTGGAAGGGGAGGTTCTAGAAACTGGGCGGAGGGAAGGGCGAGCATGCAAATCCTCTCACATGGATTGGGTAAAGGGGTATGAATAAACATAGGGAATACGAACTGGGTGGAAACAGGGGAGTGCCTGAAGCAAAAACCCGCCAAACAAGTTGATTGGTTGGTACCCATCGGTAGCACAACCAGCGGTGCAAATGTTGCTGCCCAAGAAGGCAGAAAAGTCCATAAAGAAGAGAACACAGAATGGAGGATGAATCTACGCATAGAGTCTCCCCTTAACATAAAACCTATAGTGCACAGTCTCAAGTGATGGTTTCTGTTCCTTCCGAGGTCTTTTCTCCTAGTTCCTCCAGGAATTTCACTCTCCACTCCTGGTATGATGGCAAAGCGTTGCTAGCAGCAGATCCTTGAATTACTGTATTAACCCCAACATTTGTTTACCTCCCCACACTTCCATACAATAGTACACCATCTTTTCCCTCGACTTTCCTTCCCTAGAGGGATAATCCAATATTTAATCATTATCCCTAAAGGACTATCCTGTGGTATGTCCGGCAATCTTACTACGAACTCATTCTTAACACGTCCTTCCCCCTGGGAAATATTCTGTGATTTCTCCTTGAGACTACTCACCTTAGCCTCAGCTCCAAGTTTCTTCTCACTTTGAGGGACATCCTGTTGTATCTTACAACCACCCATGGGAGCAGAGAATTTACTTTTCTTCTGCCCCATCTTCTGAAGTGCCTTCTCCCCTCCCCCCCCACTTCACTCGCTTCCCTTCTTTCGTGGCCTGGTCCCTCGCGGGACTCGGGAACCGCACTATTAGAAGGTCCGCACTCACTTCGTCCGACAGACATCTCAGTTATTTGCACTCCAGGATCCCCTTCCCCACTGAAAAGGGATTGCGCAAAGTACTCAGCTCTCCCTGGGTAAGTCTTCGTTTAGCTCCTCGCCAAACAGTCCCTTCCCCAACCAGATGGAACTCACTAATTCACTTACTATTGCCGAGTAAGTCTTCGCCTGGCTTCAAGCCGAGTGGCCCCACCCGACTCCGAGCCGGGCTGAGTCCCCTAACCACTTGCTCTTTCCCTAAGCAAGTCTTTGTCTGGATTTTGTGCACGAAAAATTGCTTATCTGCCTTTGAAAATTCGGTCGAATATTGGGAATCTACACCGCTGTAGTCCCTCCTGAGCCATCCAATAAGGACGGGGGCGCCCTCCCAGAGGGAGAATCCCGCTGCACAGGGATCCCAATCCGAGTCACGGTGCCCAATTGTTATAGTCAAAAATGACCAGAGATAATTTTAAAAATTATTAAAAAAATTTATTGAAGGCAGGTAAGCAAAACAGCATGCTGGGTGACTGGAGGAAACCCCTTTCCTCACCGGTCTGCAACGCGACAAACCAACGGTCCATCTTTTATACCCCCTTCTTTTTCTCCACCTCTCAAGTCTCTTTCGATTGTTTTACTGGATTTCACTTCGCAGGCTTCCCTGATATTGATCCTTGCTTTCGCGGGCTGCATCTTGCCACCTGTGTTCAGCCAATTATCTGGTTAAACCATAGTTCTCAGAGGCTGCCTTGTGGAAGTTTCCAGATGGAGGGGGGGTAAGTCCTCTCCTCTGGTTCTTGTCGTTTCTGTTTTCCTTCCCTATGAGTATGCTTAGAATGAACATTTGCAGAATAACAAAACATATAAATTCATAACAATTGTGTAGTTAATCACTTAACCATCACAACATTGTAGTTCCCCTGTGACTGCCCATTTCGTAACTTGAACGAAGCCCTTACCAGGCTTATTGTAACAGGGCAATTAAACTTAATTGCTTATTTAATAAACTTAATCTGATGAGCAAATTGTAATTTTTGTTCTGGGTCACCTATTACAGTATGATAGTACTGGAACTTCTTTAATGCAAATGTAAAATACTAGCTTATATAATCTCAGAGGAACTGATCTTAGGTGTTAAATAATCAAGCAACTGTTCAATACTGTGAGAAACAAAATAAGGTTTTGCTTCAGCCATAGGACCTTGCAGACATGAGGGGGAGGGAAGTTAACCCATGTTTATTGCTTAAGTGCAAAAAGTTGTTAAGGCCAATAGGAAAAGTGATAGTGAAGACCTGCCCAAAAAAGGAAGGTAAGATAAAGGAGGGAGGTTAAGGGTCATAGGTGGTCGGGAAAGGATATTAGTTCCTAAATGATGCAGTTTCGGTTCTGGAAAGGGAGCAGACCAGCGTCAGGGGTTCTTGGCTAGCTTGTAGATGTTAGAAGAAAGCTAAAGGTGGAAGCTGTAAGGTTAGGTTCAAGCTGTGATGCTGCCCCAAGAAGAGTCACACAACTCACATCTGAACACCTTCACAGCCAAGGGCTGATCCACTTTATTAGAACAAAATGGTGGGTTTTATAGGGCTAGGTAGAGAAGGGTCTGGAAAGAGGGAGGAGATGGGGTGGAGCATGCAAATCCACTAACAATGGTTGGATGAGGGTAACTGAATAAACATTAGGAGGTAGGGACAAGGGGGGAGATAACCAGGGGAAACTTGATTGGTCAGTACCTTCTGGTACACTGACCAACAGAACACCGTCTCCATGCCTGCTAGGCTTCAAGTCCATGAGGGGGAGAACATCAACCTACTAATAGGTTTTGTGATTTTAACAGAGCTACCACTATAAAGTCCTTAGATGTTGGTGTTGTCGCAGGTAGTGGCGTGGACAGGGCTGATCTTCCAATCCTCGAATGAAACTTCTCCTCTCCCTTGATCCTTCCACAGTGCAAATGCTGTTTCATTTTCTTAATGGTCTTCCTCACCCTCAACACCTGAGTACCAGCCAGAGGGTAAAGGGACAAGGACCCCACTGATTGGCCAAGGCTATAAAAGGTCACCATTTTGAGGAAAGGTGTGCCTCCCCAGAGAGATGCTCCCGACTCAGCTGACTTGTTTATATCAATAAATAGTTTTGCTTTGATGACTTTGTCCTCTCTCAATTTTATCGATAAGTGAGTATTTCTCACCATTTGGGGGCTTGTCTGGGAGCCATGGCCTCTGGGTCTGCTGAGCTGGACAACAGGAGCAGGCAAAGGTGTGCTGTGCTGATTTCAGCAGCCCTCAGCCTATTGTCATGCCCCACAGGGGCTGCAAGTGAGACCTAGATGGAGGATTCTCGCAGCAAAGGGGGAAGGAGAAGCGAAAGAGGAGAAAAGAGTGGAGTATATGTGCGGCAGCTGATATTATCTGTGCACAGGACCCAGGTAAGAAAAGTGACTGTTGAGTAATACCTGGGTGGCTGGGAGGAGCAGGACTGAGTGTGTGGTCAGATGCATCCCAGGTTAAGGGACCAAGGACTCCTCCCTAACAGTAGACAGTGGTATAGGGAAGAAACTCTCTGAAGGTAACTATTAAAAAAATAAACTGTACAAAAAAGTCAAGGGCAAGGCTGGATTGACCCTTGTATTTGCCACCAAGAAGACCTCTGCTCCACTGTGGGTTGCAGCCCCTCAGGTATTGAGTGATGGAAATACATGTCATACCAGACCTTGACAACGAAAGAAGAAGAAGATTAATAGCCTATATGTTATTGTCTGGATTAAAATCCTAGTCCTACTTAGCCCAGGTTTAACTGACCGTTGTACCCCTTGATGCTACAAGACCTTGGAAGTTGCTAGAAGTAGTGTTACAGCTTTCAGGCATCATCTCCATCTTCCCCCAGAAAAACAAAAACACTGCCCCAAAAGTTTTCTCTCTTTCTTTCCTTTCCTCTCATGGACTTTCAGTTTGGCCCATATGGATAAAATTTATCTAGGAACTTAAACAAAGCGAGGGATCTGACACCACTGAGGGTAAAAACCAACCACAGCCGGAGCTCTTATTCCCCACAGCAACACCTTGAAGGGTGAAGACCCTCCTCCAAGCACCCTGTGCAGGCAGAGGAGTTGCACCCTTATGGCATGTGCAGACCGAACCACGGACACAGTGCCCAGTTCCCTGTGCCTGCACCACTCCCTTGCTCACAGATGGACAGCAGCACCTTCCCCTCGCTGCACAAGCACAAGGAGCCTTTCTACCCCACACAGACCCACTCCCGTGGCCGCCTGGGACACACTTGGCTCAGAATGTGGAAAAGAAGTGGTGAAATGCAAATCAGAAGCCAGTTGCCATGTCCAGGGCCTAGTTATCTGAATAAAATGCTACACAATTGCTGGAATACTGTATGGATGACTAATTGCTCCTGTCACTGTGTAATCTGGGCTTGTTAGGTGCAGCATATTTATCTCTCAAAAATTACTTTACAGTCATACTTAAGAAAATGCCAGAAAAAGACTCATACTTTAATGCAATTGCTTTGAGTTTGATAAGCAGAATCTGCCTTTATGCCTTGATCCTCTGGCACGATACAACTGGGTGAAAGGAACGTGAGAGCACACGGGTTCCAGCAAAGTAGCAGGCAGTGCTATTGCACTTTTTTGTAGTACAACACAAGTTTATATAGAGCTGGGTATACAGGGTGCTGGGAAAAGAGGAGGAGCATAGGATTGACAAGGGGTTTAACCAATGGTGAGAACAAAAGGAAACATGACATCAACAGAAAGCAATCATAGGACTACCTGCACTGCAGCAAATCCTGGCCAATCAGGAAAAAGGGGTAATCGTGAAGGAGCGAACATGTCCAAACAGGTAAAAATTCAATAAAACTGGAGTACAGAGGCTTCTTAACCATGCATTAAGAATTCATGAATTATATGTTAAAAAAGTCCATTTCCAGTGTTGTTAGAAACTGAAATGTCATGAGGCGTCATGAAGTCACTTATAGTAAAGTCCTTTTAAACCATAGTAATGCCATTGTCCACTTTGTCAATAAATTCTTTTTTCCACTGTTCATATGTCTACTCGTCTTCAGGGCCATCTCCTTCATCTCTCCCTTCTTTGTTTTCTAAAACAACTTTTGCTGAAACACTTTTTAAAATTAAATTGTGAATACAAACAAGGATACACAGAACAAAGACCAAAACAGCTACAAGAGTGAGTACTGTAATTATTCCCATAGATATTATTTTGTTTAGCCAATTAGGAAGGGATAGAAAGTGCAGCCAATCAAACAATCCATTTTGATTTTTACTTTGAGAAGTATGGATGTCCTGTACTAAATTTTTAAGTTGACTAGTGTTTTGATGTATGGACTGAGAATGATCTGAAAAATTCATGCAACATATTCCTTCAAACTCCTGGCACCCCATGTCCATGTGCCAGAAGTAGGAAGTCAATGGCTGCACGATTTTGCAGACTGACTTCTTTCAGCTTTTGTGTGTCTGCTAAAAGCCCTTCAGTGGCATTAGTGGTGGCATTTGCTGCTTTGGTTAACCAACAACCAAGATGGGTGAGAAGTGATAATACATGGGCTGTACCTATCTCTGGAAATGGGAAAGAAGCCCAGAAGTTCTTCATTTTAAACCAAATATGAATGTTAGAATCACAGTTCGCAGGGAATGGTAGTGGTGGTAAAGTAACAACAATAACTACTTTCTCTTCTGGTGCAATAGGAGCTATTGTTTGAGGGAATTACGGTTTTGTTTTAGGAGCAGGTGGTTTCGGTTTGTTGGGTTTGGGAAATCTAAGTGGAATGTAAGGAACTACTCCTTGTCTTTTGGCTCTAATTTTTGTAATAGGAGTTGAATTAAGAGGTTCTTGGTCTAACAATTGGAATTTGGCTGGATTAAAGAGCACTAATCTTCCTACTGTGCAAGGACCTCCCACTGGATAGGCAGGAATGCCTTGCCAGGCTCAGTCTCCGCACAGCAGAAAAAACCCTGTAGGAAGTTTCACATTTCTCGGAAAATGGTCTGTGGCCACTGTAGTAGCAACTGATTGATTGCACCATGTAGAACGAGTTCCTTGGTAAATTGATTTGTTGGCTGTCACGTTATGAGGATTGATAAATTTATGGTCAGTATATTTATGAAAAATAACACAATGACCAGTAGGGAGAGAACCAAGAAGGTCAGTCTCCTGTGGAGGAACAGAAGTAAACGTTCGATGAGAAATTAAGTTAAGACAATGATACTGAATTTAAAGGAAAGTTACCAGAAAAGGGACTAGAGAATGGAGTATTAATCAAAAACGTGTTCCAGACCTCACCAGGCGTAATGGGAACACCTACCAGACAGGACTGGAAAGGGTTCCTTGCTCTTGACAAAGCCAGACACAGAGTGTCTGTATTTATGGCTTTTGCCAGTGATACCCACAAGTTCTTGGAGGGTTGTTTCATCCATCCTTGAATAGGAAATGTGGTCACAGTCTTCAGGAGGAGGAGGAGGATGAAAAGTGCTCTCGGTGCACTTTTACTCTTTTGGATGGAATCCATAGTGACCCACTGTCTGTAGAGATAAGTGCCTGTCCTTTCCCCCAAGTTATTAGAGGGAAAGGACCTTTCTATTGATTAGTTAATAGATCTTTACTTTTGCCTTTGACATGTTAGAGTCTTTTACTGGGTTAAAATGTCTCTGAGCTGGCGATTGGTCATTTATTTCACTATTTAAAAAACTTAAAATGTAAAGTGCCTTATGTAGTCTTTCTTGGGGGGAGAGACCCACACTCCCCCTCTTTTGTTTTTCCAACATGGTCTCTAGAGTACGATATACTCTTTCCACTATATCCTGGCCTGTGGATTGTGAGGTATACCAGTAATATGTTGTATGCCCCACATATGGAGAAGACTTTGGGTTACTTTTGATACATATGAAGGTCCATTATCAGTTTTCACTTGGTAAGGGACCCCTGTATGAGCAATTGCTGCTGTAAGATGTTTCCTAACATCACAGCTTTTTTCACAAGAGTGTGCAGTCACTACTGTATATCCTGAGAAGGTGTCAATGGATACATGCACAAACTTTAGCTTACTGAGTTCATTAACGGGAGTTACACCAGTTTACCAGATTTTAAGAGGTTCTAAACCTCTAGGGTTTATTCCTTCTGATGGTAACAAAGTAACCTTCTGGCAATCTGAACAATTCTGTATGATGGCTTTTGCCTGGTCTTGGGTAAGGTCGAATTGTTTTTGTAGCGCTCTGGCACTCTGATGGAAAAACGTCATGGGAAATTTTCACTTGAACCAATTTTTGTGGGACTACAGCCATACCTGCCAAAAGACAATGATCCGGTTTCACTCTACCACAGGTTGGGGTAGAGTGGAATGAGATATGATGTGAGTCACAAAAAACGAATGTTCACGCTTCTGTATCAAATAGAGGAGTTGTTTAAACAAGGAGTACAAGATTGGATTTGTGATGTCTTTCAGGTATGAGTTTTCTGCCCTTTTTATAATGCCCACTACGTATAATGAATCAGACACCAAATTAAAACTCTGATGTTGAAACAAAAAGAAGGCACAAACAGTTGCTGACAGCTCCATGATTTGTGGAGATCCATCTACCTTGTGGATATCCTGCTTCCAGTCACTTCCATCTTTCCAGACAACCACAGCATTACCAGTTCTGCCAGAGCCATCTGTAAAGACTGTGACTGCTCCCAAAATCGGGACATGTGACTGGACAAATTTTGGAGCCAATGGAAGATGACTAATTTTCTGCAAAATTTTGCAGTTCGGTAGATGGAATTTAATTTGCCCTGTGAAGTTTGAAGTTGCCGATTGGAAGTCCACATTCACTGTCAGCATCTTCTCTAGCTGTTTGGAGGTCAGGGCGAGGTAGATGTTATCTGGCTCTTCCCCTGACATCTCCCAACAGCGTGTCCTACCTTTAAAACAAATTTTACTGATCATTTCTGGCCAAGTAAAGAGGGTTTTAGAAAATTGATGTGGGAAAAAAAAACATTCCAACATACAGAACTGAGTAAAAATAGAGTGAAATTGGCCAATTCAACCAAAAGGCTGTGATGAGCCTTGTAAGATGACCAGAACGGGCAGAATACTTTCTAACCTCCTATGAGCTTGTAAGCTGGAGATTTTATTTTCAACCATTTTTAATGTCTTTTCAGCTTCAGGGGAGAGCGACCATTGTGACGCTAGTGAAGGGTCACCTTTTAGCATGGAAAATAACAGGTGAAGGTCATCAGTTGAGATACCTAATGAGGATCACACACAGTTGATGTTGCCCAGTAACTTTTGGAGGTCATTCAGAGTCTGAATAGTGATGACAATTTTCTATGGAACGGTGGACGTTTCAGTAATTTTCCATCAGAAGTATTGCCAAGGGGAATGCCACTGATTTTTTTCTGAAGCAGTTTGTAAATAGTGAATCTTTAGGGAATTTAAGGTTGAATTGAGAACTTTTTGGACAATGGGTTTAGTTTCAGCACAAATTAATATGTCATCCATGTAATGATAAATTATAACATTTTGGTATTTTTGCCTAATTGGTGACAAAATTTTTGAGATATATAATTGGCATAGGGTTGGGGAATTCCATATTCCCTGTGGCAGTACTTTCCACTCATACCTCTGATTTGACTCTGCTGCATTTTTAGATGGTACAGTAAACACAAACTTACATGTATCCTGCAGATGGAGCAGGATATGAAAGAAACAATCTTTTATGTCGATGACCACCGTGGGCCACCCCTCTGGTAACATGGTAAGGGATGGCATACGAGGCTGTAGAGATCCCATAGGCTCGATTACCTCATTAATTTTTCTGAGATCTTGTAAAAGTCGCCACTTACTTTCCGTATAACAAAGACTGGGGAATTCCACGGGCTGACTGTAGGGGCAATATTGATGCGGTTTTGTGGTCTGAAGGAAAGGACTGGACCAGCGTCAGGGTTCTTGCCCTTGCCTCTGAATGGTATGCTGCAAGAGTCAAGGGCTGTTCAGCTCCCACACCAGTTGCACGCCCCAGAAATGAGGAGACATGACACAGAGGTGTGAGCAAGCTGCCAGCCGAAGCTGATCTCTTTATTAGGGAGAAAATGGTGGGGTTTATAGGGAGAAGGGTCTAGAAAGTAGGAGGGCAATGGGCGGAGCATGCAAATCTGCTGATAACTATTGGATAGGGGGTAATTAACTTTTCATAACTGGGTGGAGACAACTGTAGGCTTCCCGCCAAACAACAGGATTGGTAGGTACTTCACAGTATCCTAACCAATGAGGGATTGTTGCTGGGCCTGTGTAGGCACCGGCAGAGTTCATGAGGGAAATGGAAGAAACATAAAATGGAGGCTAAATCTTCTTGTAGATTTGCCCCAAAGCAAGTGATTACTGTAGTCTCTCAGGCAGTTGTGCTTCTCTGGTTATCTCTTCCAAGCTACTCCCATCCACCTAGCGAGCCTTCCAGTCGGAGAAAGATGTTTCCCTCACCTCTAGATCTCGGGCATCCCCAACACAGTATGGCCTAATTCTAATTGTTCTTTTACCAATTTTGTGAGGATGAGCAGTTTTTCTTTTGGCATTGGCCACTGGTCTACCCAAAGTGGAGTGGTGGTGTTCCATTTGAGAGAGGGTAGATGTCACAGTTTTGTAAGTAGGAAAGGAACTGGACCAGATTGGGATTCTTGTCTAGCCTGTAGATGGTAATAAGAGGGCAACAGGCAACGGCTAAAGGTTAGATTCACGCCCGCTTGCAGCCCAAGAAAGAGACACACGAGAAGACAAGTGAACACCCAAACAGCCAAGGCTGATCTGCTTTATTGAAACAAAATGGTGGGTTCTATAGGGTCAAGTAGGGAAGGATCTAGAAAGAGGGTGGTGATTGGAAGAAGCATGCAAATCCTCTTACAACAACTGGACTGGGGTATATGAATAAACATGGGGAGGCATCAACAGGGATTGAACCAACAAAGGGAAAACATGATTGGTCAGTACCTGAAGGTAAACTGACCTATGAGACACTGTCTCTATGCCTTGCAGGCAAAGTCCATGAGGGAATAGAAAATGAAGGAGTCAACCTACAAATAGGTTTTAATGTTAACATAGCTACCACGAACAGTCCTTAAACATTAGCGTGACCATTAGCAGCGGTGTTCCCAAGGCTGGTTTTCCATTCCTCAAAAGACACTTCTCCGTTTCCTCGATTCTTCCACACCTCAAACGCAGTTTCCATTTCTTCATAATCTGGCTCACCTCTAACAGTCAAGTTATCCGGATTCAAATTAGCGATAATTCTTGATGTTATTAAAATTCCTCTCTCCACTGCTTCCTCTGTCGTAGTGATAAGGTACTCCTCCTCCTTTTTTATTTTCTTTGAAGGTTTGACAGTCACAGCAGTCTCTTTAGCATAAAAAACCATTAATGTAAAAAGAGTGTAGAATAAAATCCCTTGTGAACTGTTTAGTCTAGCTCCTGAATTGTCACATTAGGATTGGACTGAGTCCTCGGCAGCTTGTGGTGATATTGGCACTGGGCGGAGGCATTTGATGTCATCGCGCTCCTCTCAGCGCTTGCTGCCGAGTTTCCCTGCTGTCCATATGATTCTCGGTGCGGTGGTGGTGTAAGAAATTTGACTTTATTATGGTGTTGTGCCCTTGGAGTGTGAGGGGATTTTGGTGGTAGCAGTTGATCATCTATATCTGGTTTTGATCTGCAATTGGAGGTCCAATGTCTCCCTCTCCCACATTGCTGACAATTGTATTTTGGTAACTGCCCTTTTGGTTTAATCTCTGGACATTTCCTAATAATGGGGTCATGGCCACCGCAGTTAAAACGTCTGTTCTAGGCAGCACACATAATTAACTTTATTTTCTCTTGTTTAGACCCTAAATTTCGGCAAGCCTCTATCATCTCGAGCAGAGTAGGGTTTTTTAATGGTCTTAATATTTTTTTGACATTCATCGTTAGCTCTTTCGACTACCAAAGATTTGAAAAGTATGTCTTGCGAGCTTTCATCTGCAATTTGTTTGCAAATCGCTTCCTTTAGCCGGGTTGCAAAATCAAGAAAAGGCTCTTTAACTCCCTGGAAAATTAAGGCATATGATGGAGTAGGGGTAGATATTTTTGCCACCTTTTGTATTACTTTAAATGCTAGATCTTTAGTCAGATTCAGCTGATCCATATTCATTCTGGTCTGCTCCGCATTGGAGGAGTAAGTTCCTTCCCCAGACAAGCGGTCTACTGTTTGTCCAGCAGGCATTCCTCTTAACTCAGTATTCTCCTTTATATGTTTCTTAAAAAGAGCCTTCCACTTGGCTTCAAATGCTGAATATTGAATAACAGGAAGCCATACCCGAGCAATTACCCTACTATCATTTGGAATGAGAGTACAGGCTTGGAAAAAAGATTCCATAAGTCCAATTGTAAAAGGAGCATTAAGACCGTATTCTGCTATTGCCTTCTTTACGTCTTTCATAATAGGATAGGAAAAAGGTCTCCACTCTGGAGGCTTTCCCTCATCTGTGTAAACTGGGAATGCTTGTAAGAATTCTAATTCCCCTGCTTGCATAGCTTGTTCATGAAAAGACTTTCAAGCCCTTTCATGGGCATCAGCGACTTGGTGAGTAATATCTATCCACAGCCCTGGTGTTAATGCCGCTGTGGAGGAGATCACTGTGTGGGATGTTGTAGTATCTGCGGTTGCTATATTCGATGTATTAACTACCACAGTGGTTGCAACTTTGCTTTCATCAGAGGTGACATCAGTAGTTTGTGTCTCTATACTTTTGTTGTGTGTTCTTTTAGTGTTAAATGTAGTCGGTCTTATTTGCTCTTGCACCTCCTTTGCTGTGCTAGAGTCTTCATCTTTTGATAGACTCCCAGATGTTTGTGTTTGCGTTTCTTTAGCTTTATTGGCATTCGAGGCTTTTGGTGTCTGTGTTTGAATGCCTGTATTGCATGTATTCAATGAGGATGTAATGGAAGAGGCTGTCTGTGTGGAGTTTAATGAACACAGTGTGAAGTGTTGGAAGGCCTGTGGTGGAAGCAGGCTAGGAATTGCTGGTGGTGCAGTGTAAGCATGAAATGTGTGTGGCAGTGGATGGGGTACAGTGTCATGCACACCAGATGGAAATGCTGGTAAGGGTGCACAGGCCACAGGCCCCGGCACATGGGTGGCACCATGACACTGGATGTCACGTGAGGAGGGACCGGAAGGGCCCTCCTCGGCGCCATGTTTGCTTAAGGGGGGCTTCTGGGATGACCTCACTATTGTAGGTGGAGTAGGGTGATGTAAAACTTGTGGGAGTGTACTTAGGTGGGCGTACACTTGTGCGTGCTTCCACGTCTCCACCTTCTACTCCGCCCCCTAGTTACCCATGAAGAAGGTGTTTCCCGCCACTTAGCCGATCGCCGCAACACATGCAGTGGTTCTACCCGCCGCCATTATGCACACTACACCCCAGGTCCCTGTCCTCTGCCATTTTGAGTGACTGATGTGACGCAGCTGAAATTAGTGGTGGAACAGCAGAAGGTGCTTCTTGCTCTCTAACAGAGCTGGCGCCATCTTTGAGCTGCAGTTGTACAGATTTCTCTGACGGAACTGAGCTGACAGTCTTTTCCTGGTTTTTGAGTAGCAGGAGGACAAGGCACCAAGCAATTAAACTGTCCGCTGTTAAATTATCTCCATTTCTCTGAGCCTTCCGCAGTCTCTCTCCAATTTTGTCCCAGTCGTTGTAATTAAGATTTTCAGGGACAAAGGCTCTGTTTTCCAGGAGCCATTTAGCCAGTGATTTCAGGGAAGCTTTGTCCTATTTATGTCCCTTAAGTTCAATCACAGCACGAAGCTGCTTATAGATCTGGCTTTTTTAATTCTGGTCCCATTTTTACGATGGATTTTTAGTCAATGAAATGCACTGTTCCTCGGGGAATTGGACAGGGAAAGGAAAGGAGGGAAATGCCCCAGTTGCTCACTTTCTCCGACAAATCATCCTGCGATGCCAAAGGAGGGGGATGAGAAAAGCTGGATCTCGCCCAGTTTCAGCTGGGGAGACTTCCGGACTGTGCCCCATCAGGCACAGCTGTTGCCCACTGGTCACAAGCGCAGATTTCCTCTAAAACGGAGAAATCTACAATCTTCCCCCAGTCTTGGTTTGTCACAGTTTGGTGTCAGGGTAAAACGAGACCAGCGGGCAAACAGCAGGACTGCGAAAGGATTATTAAGAGGCAGTGCTGCTTATAGACTAGTCAGCCATCCACACACCCAGCTTCTCAAGGTGACCCAATGAAGAGGCTAGAGACAAGGTGAACAGAATGACAACCAGGGCTGATCTGATTTATTAAACAAAATGGAGGATTTATAAGGGAAAGTCTAGGGAAGGATCTGGAACAGGGGTGGAGTATGCAAAATCAGAGGTAATGATAGGGTAAGGATCAGGGTGACGTAACAAAGGGGAGTAACACAGCCATGAGGCAACTGGGGATGAAACTGATTGGTTGGTACCTCATGGTACACCAGCCAATAGTAAACTGTTGTTGTGCCAATCAGGCAAAGTCCATAAGAAACATAAGCACAAAATGGTGGTCTCAACCTATTATGAGGTTTTAACCACAGAGCTTCAGATATAAAGTCCATCAAGTCTGTTGACAAGCTGCAGCAGGGTTCTCATTTTCTTCTATGAAGTTGTGTCTCCATCGTGCAAATTCTGTCTCAGCCTCAGGTTCATCTCCAACACCAGACGTCGCCAGGGGTAATAAGAATGCCTACCAGGCAGGACTGGAAAGGGTTCCTTGCACTGGACAAAGTCAAGCACAGGGTGTCTGTATTCGTGGCTTTGGCCAATGATACTCACAGATTTTCCGTAGGTTGTTCCATCCATTCTTGTATTGGAAATGCTGTCACAGTCTTCAGGAGGAGGAGGATAAGGAGTAATCTTGATGTATTCTTATCCTTTTGGCTAGAATCCATTGTGGCCCATTGTCCATTGAAACAGAGGCGTGTCCTTTCCTCCAGGTTATCAGAGGGAAAGGACCTCTCCACTTATCAGTTAATAAGTCTCTAGAAATTATTTTTGCTTTCAACATATTCAAGTCACTCTTTGGATTAAAATGTCTCTGGACTGGTGTTAGCTCATTCACTTCACGATTTAAAAAGTTTAATACATAAAGTGTGCAGTCGCTCTTGGGGAAAGAGACCCACACTCCCCCTCTCTTGTTTTGCCAGTGTAGTTTTAAGGGTTTGGTGTCCTCTTTCCACTATGCCCTGACCCAGGGGATTATAATCTATGCCAGTGATATGTTGTATGCCCCACATCTGGAAAAAAATTTTGAGTTTCTTTTGACACATATGAAGGCCCATTATCGGTTTTCACATGATAAGGGACTGCCATATGGGCAATTGCTGCTGTCAAATGCCTCCTAACATCACAGCTTTTTTCACCAGAGTGTGCAGTCACTACTATGTATCCTGAAAAGGTGTCAATGGATACATGTACCAATTTGAGCTTGCTGAATTCATTTCTGTGAGTTACATCAGTTTGCCAGATTTTAAGAGACTCTAAACCCCTTGGATTAACTCCCTCTGATGGTAGTGGAGCAACTTTCTGGCAATCTGAGCAACTCTGTATACTATAATGGCTTTTGCCTGACTTTTGGTGAGACCGAATTGTTTCTGCAGCGCCTTGACACTTGGGTGAAAAAAGTCATGAGAGATCCTTGCTTGAGCCAATTTCTGTGGGACTACAATCATACCTGCCAAAAGATCGGTGATCTAGTGACACGGTTTTGTGTCAGGGGAAGAAATGGACAAGCTTGGGGGTTGTGACAAGTCTGCAGGTGTTGGTAAGAAGCAGTTGTCACTGGCTAAATCCAATTCCACGCACCCTGAGCCCCAGAGGAATGAGGTGAGATGAGTTCACAGATATGATGTGAACTCAGGAGCAGCCAAGGCTGATCCTCTTTATTAACAAAATGGAGGATTTTTATAGGGTAGGTGAAGGAAGGATCTGGAAGATGGGTGGAGTATGGGAGGAACATGCAAATCTTCTACATACTATTGGGTGCGTGTAGGGATGAGGTAACCTAGGGGTGTGAACAAGCCACGAGGCAACTAGGGAGGAACATGATTGGTTGGTACCTCATGGTACACCAGCCAATGGGATACTGTTGTTATGCCTGTCAGGCAATGTCCATAAGAAACTCAAAGAAATGTAAGATGGAGGCTGTAAACCTGAGGTTTACACCTCAAGTGATACAACAAAAAGTCTTTCAGGTAATTGGCTGAGATGTAGCAGACATTTCTCCTTCGCTGAGAAAACGATCTCTCCACTCAGTAAACGTTGTTTCTTCTTCAAGCTCACCTCCAACAATCTGGTTTCCCTCTGCCACAGGTCTGGGTAGAGTGGAATGAGATCGAACATGGGTCACGAAAAATGGCTGCTCACATCTCTATATTAGGCAAAGGAGTTGCTTAAATAGAGAAAAAAGAACCTGATTTGAGATATCCCTGAGATAGGAGTTTTCCACCCTCTGCACAATGCCCACCACATACAACGAATCAGAAACCAAATTAAAACTCTGATGCTGAAACAAAAAGAAGGCTCGAACAGCTGCCAACAGCTCCACAGTTTGCGGAGATCCATCTACCCTATGAATATCCTGTCTCCAGTCACTTCCATCTTTCCAGACAACCACGGCATTGCCAGTCCTGCCAGAGCCATCTGTAAAGACGGTGACTGCTTCAGAAATCGGGACTTTGGATTGAATAAATTTGGGAGCTAATGGAAGATAACCAATCTTCTGCAAAATTTTGCAGTTAGGCAGATGGAATTTAATTTGTCCTGTGAAATTTGAGATTGCCAATTGAAAATCCACATTCATTATCAGCATCTGCTCTAGCTGTTCGGAGGTCAAGGGGAGGTAGATGGTAGCTGGTTCTTCACCTGACATCTCCCAGCAGTGTGTTCTACCCTTAGAACAAATTTTGCTGATCTTTTCAGGGAGCGTAACTAAGGTTTTGGAGAACTGACATGGGAGGAAAACCCACTCCCACAAACAAAATTGGGTAGAATTTGAATAAAACTGACCAAGTAAACCAAAGGACTGCAATGGGCGTTGCAAGATGACCGAGACTGGCGGAATAATCTCCAGCCTCCCAAGTGCTTGTAAATTTGATATTCTGTTTTCAACCACCGTCAATGCAGTTTTTGCCTCATGGGTAAGTGACTGTGGGGATGATAGTGAAGGGTCAACCTTTAACAGCGAGAATAATGGATAGAGATCATCGGTCGAAATGCCTAACTAGGATCAAACCCAGTTGATGTTGCCTAATAATTTCTGAAGGTCATTTAGAGTCTGAATCGAGTGGCTAATAACAATTTTTTGTGGAACAATGGATGACTCTGTAATTTTCCACCCAAGACATTGCCAAGGGGAGTGCCACTGTATTTTTTCTAAAGCAATTTGCAAATTAAAAGTTTTTAGTGAATTTAGGGTAGAATTAAGAACTTTCTGAACAATAGGTTTAGCTTTGGCACAAATCAATATATCGTCCATATAATGATAAATTATTGCGTTTTTATGTTCTCACTGAATTGGTAACAGAATTTTTGATACATACAATTAGCAAAGGGTTGGGGAATTTCACATTCCCTGTGGTAATACCTTCCACTCCTATCTGTGATTTGGCTCTCCAGCATTAACGGATGGCACTGTAAATGCGAATTTACACGTATCCTGTGGATGAATCATTATATGGAAAAAACAATGTTTTATATCAATAACTACCATGGGTCACCCCTCTGGTAGCATGGTAAGGTGTGGTATACCTATGGGAGTTGTCCCATAGGTTCGCTCACCTCGTTAATCTTCCTAAGGTCTTGCAATAGTCTTCACCTACCTGACCCCTTCCAAATGACAAAAACTGGAGAGTTCCACGGACTGACCATAGGGGCAATGTGGCCTAATTCTAATTGCTCTTGTACCAAATCTTTCAAAATGAGCAGTTTTTCTCTTGGCATTGACCACTGGTCTACCCAAATTGGAGTGGTGGTATTCCATTTAACGGCAGGTAGAAGCTGCTCACCAGTGGCCAAACTTAAACATTTGAATTTAATTCTAGGCCCCACTGGGTCAGCACGTCTCTTCCCCAGAGTGTCATTGGAAGTGTCAAGATAAGTGGATGACAGGTGGCTATATGTCTGTCTGGGTCACATATTGATATCACCTCTCTGCTACGAAAGGGAGTCCTGGATCCCCCAACCCCGTTTACACTTATCAAGGCAACGTCATATGGCCACTGACTGGGCCAATCTTTCATGGCTATGATTGTCACATTGGCTCCTGTGTCAATGAGTCCAATTACAGGAATCGAATCTCCTCTGACTGCGGAAGAAACTGAGCAGGTTAAAATAGGTCTGTCATAGTTTATCCACTGGTCCAGTTTACCTCCGTTTCTTCTTTCTAAAGTAAATTGGATAACATAAAATGAAGCCCCCCCCCCCCCCCCATTTTACATTCTAGGGTATGTATTACTTTGCATTACATTATTTTCCACATTAGACATATCATGCATGTAGGTATTTCTGACAAATTATTCTATGGTCTAAGTGCATAAATTTCCATGCTTCATCCCATAACTACTCACTCAAGCCATCCCCTGATCTAGGTACATTTCTACTCCAAAGACCCGCCATGTCATGATCTAGGAATATCTTCAATACCCAGACTAAGACCTATTCAATGTCTCTTGCATAAATCCCTAGGTTAGAAGCAAGCCCCCCTTCGCACTTTACTTCTCTTGCTGCAGCTTCAGCTGCCAGCTTTGACCTTGGAGGCTTTGTTATCTCTTGGCTGGAATTCTTCCACAGCGGTTTCTCATCCAAGTAGTCAGTCTTTTAAACTTTTTTCCTTCACTCTCAGTCCAAGAGAGAAAGGGGGGCTTCAGTGCTATACTTGCCCCTCTCCCCCCGGCCCAAGCCGAGGGAGGAGGGGGCCTTGACCCACCTTGGGGCCAGCCGTTACCTCTCCTACCTGGCTGCATAATTTCAACTGCGCAACAACCCTTCTCTTCCGTTTTCTTAAAGATGTAATTAGCAAAGGCATCACTGAACTTTTTGACTGTTTTTTTGTCCGGAAATCACCTGGACAAAACCCTCCTCAGCCCTAGGGGCTGACCAACTGGGCAAAACCACGACACAAGCCTTGAGGCAACGAGGGAGAAACATGATTGGCTAGTACCACAGGGTAAACCAGCCAATAGGGTATTGTCGCTGTGCCATGAGGCAAAGTCTCTGGAAAACAGGGTGGAAAACAAAATGGAGGATTCAATCCTAATATTAGGTTAAACCCTCAGGAGAAATAATAAAGTCCTTCAAGTAGCTGGTGGTAAACCAGTAGGCACTTCTTCTCCAGCTATGAAACGCTCCTTCCACTCATGGAATGATGCTTCTTCCTCTAGGTCATCCCCAACATCTCCTCCTTTTTTTGTCTTCTAAAATAAAATTTGCTGACAAGTTTTTTGTTAGTATTTTACAAAAGCAAATTAGAAGACAAGGAATGATAACCAAAACTACAAACAAAACTACAAGCGCGAGAATTAGAAAGCTAAGAATTTTGTTAAGCCATGCAGGCAAATTTGGAAGATGTATCCAATCAGAAATGCCACTCAGACTGGGTCCTTTACCTTGAGAAACGTAGATGTCTTGAACCAATTTTTTTAATTTGGAGATACTGTGATATTTAGATTGGGAGTGATCTGAAAAGTTCATACAACACATCCCCTCGAAGTCCTGGCAGCCATGGCCATGGGCGAGGAGGAGTCAATTGCAGCATGATTCTGCAAGGTAACAGTTTTTAATTGCTGTGTGTCTTCCAGTAAGTCTTCGATGGCTTTTGTAGTTGCATTGGCCTCCTTTGTGAGCCAACAGCCCAAATGTGTGAGGAGGCACAATGCATGGTTAGTTCCAATCGCAGGGATAAAAGTTGCAGCCCAAAAATTTTTCATCTGAGACCAGATATAAACATTGGAGTCACAGTCCTCAGGAAAAGGAAGAGGTGGTGGTAACAAGGGAACTTTAACTCCCTTTTCCTGAGGAGTTAGTTTGGAGTAAGGAGAGGCAGGAGCAGCTCTGGGCTGAATCTGAGATTCTTGGTGAACTATTTTTGGTTGGGTGGTGGAAGGCCAAATTGTGGTAGTAGTTTTATCCTTACTGAGAGACTAAAACCAGTGTTGGATGGATTTCCCTTATTTTAGGCTCCTGATTTCAATCTTATACCTTTTAGAGTTTTCCACACTCTCTCTTCTTCTTTAATATTAGTACATCTAGGTAGCTCTCTCTGTTTTCGAACTAACAGTGACTGCTTTACGCCCCGCAGGGTTATTGATAGCTAATTGGAATTTGGAAGGATTAAACAAGGCCAATTTACCTATTGTGCAGGGTCCTCCCAGCTCTTCCAGGCTCGGTCCCCATACAATAGGAAAAATCCTGCAGGCCAGGGACGAACCCTTGGGAACTATTCTGCGACTCCCACTATCACATCTGTATTATTACACCAATTTTGGTAATAAGGGTTACTGGAAGATACATTATAGCTAGCAGTGCATAAATTAATATTGCATCTATATAACTTAACACAAAGGCTAGGAGGTAGTGAACCTATGAAATCAACTTCAGGAGGAGGAGTTATGGAGGAGGTGATGTTAAGCTGTTGAAGGGCTTAATACAGAGAATAGGATGTAAACCTTGTATCAGAAGGATTAACCTGGGTGATAAAACTCATCCACTTGGCTCCTGATGTAACTGGAACTCCGGCAAGACAGGATCTGAGCGGGTCTTGGGCATTGGTGGTGGATAGGCACAGGGAATCAGTACCCGTAGCTTTTGCTAGGGAGACTCACATATTCTCTCTTGGTTGCTGCATCCACTGCTGGACTGGAAAGGCCGTGGTAACACCAAGGATCATACCAAGGATGACAAGGACAGTGTAGGTCCGTTGTAAATCTTGATCCGTCGCGATGGAACCCATAACGGACCTGTGTCTAATACAATACATGCATGTCCCCTCCCCCAGGTAATGAGGGGAAAAGGACCTTCCACTGATTAGTTAGCAAGTCTTTGTAGAAGATCTGAGCTTTTCCTGCTAGTGGTGAGTCGCTGACCTGGAAATGTTTCTGTACAGGTGTGTACTCACCTTCTTGTTGATTTAGAAAATTTAAAACATACACTGCCTTGGCCAGTTTCTCTTTGGAAGTGAGATCTGTCCCCCCTCTTTTTTTTTTTTTTTTTAACACAATTTTTAGGGACTGGAGTGCATGTTCCACTATTCCCTGTCCCGTGGGGTTATGAGGGATGCCAGTGATATGTCTAATGCCCCATTGCGAAAAGAAAATTTGGGTGCCTGAGGACACGTACAAAGGCCCATTGTCAGTCTTGACTTGATGAGGCACTCCCATGTGTGCAAATGCAGTAACAAAATGTTTTTTGACATCGCGGCTTTTTTCGCCAGAATGCGCAGTGGCTACAAGAAATTTAGAAAAGGTATCAAGTGATACATGTACATACTTTAATTTGCCAAATTGTGGGATGTGTGTGACATCTGTCTGCCAGATTTTTAGTGGTTCCAATCCCCTGGGGTTAACCTCAGACGATTGGAGAGGTACAATTTTTTGGCAGTCAGGACAGGATTTAATTATTTCCTTTGCCTGACCTTGAGTCAATTGGAATTCTTTTTGGAGTGCCCTGGAATTCTGGTGGAAAAAGTCATGGGATATGCGTGCCTGCTCCAATTTTTTCGGGACAATAGACATACCTGCCAGAAGGTTGGCCTGGCGATTTCCCTCTGCCACAGGACCTGGAAGAGTGAAGTGAGAATGAATGTGAGAAATAAAGAACGAATATGAGCATTGATTAATGAGAAATAATAGAGTTTTGAATAACATGAATAGTTGTTTGTTGGTCAATTGTTTTAAATATGCATTTTCTGCTCTCTGTACCACGCCCACTACATAAGCCAAATCAGAGATTATATTTAAGTTTTGATACTGAAATAGTGAAAAGGCGCAAAGAACTGCTGATAACTCTACTAACTGTGAAGATCCTTTGACTATGTGTATGTCGTGTTCCCACTTCCCATCAGATCTCCACGTGACAACTGCCTTTCCTGTTCTTCCAGAGCCATCCATGAAGACGGTCATGGCATTCAGAAGAGGAACAGAGGACTGAACAAATTTTGACCTAATTGGAATGTGTCGAATTTTTTGTAATACTTTTTGGTTGGGCGGATTGAATTTTATCTGCCCCGTAAAATTTGATATCGCTAATTGGATTAGCGCATTTGTTCGAGATGCTTGGAAGCCAGGGGGAGAAAGATGGTGTTTAGTTCCTCCCCTGACATCTCCCAGCATCTTATTCTGCCTTTAAAACAAACTTTGGATATTAATTCAGGTAGTGTTTTAAGTGTTTTGCCAAATTGTTGAGGGAGGAAAATCCACTCCCAGATGTTAAAGTTACTGGCTCCGGCACGTATCTGGCCTAAGACCCCAAAAGGTTGCTTAGGTCTTAACAAAACAACCAAAACAGGTGGTATATTTGGGATCTTTCTGTTGTTCTGTAATGTGGATATCTTATCCTCTATCATTTGTAAAGCCGCCTTGGCACCAGGTGTAAGGACGCAGGGGGACATCAGGTCAGTATCTCCACTGAGCAGTTCAAATAATGGATGAAGCTCGTCAGTAGAAATACCGAGCTGAGGCCTTATCCAACTGATGTTACCAAGTAGTTTCTGTAAATCATTCAACATTTTGACACCATGATTGGTGGAAACGTTTTGGGGGGTGATCGATTTAGAAGAGATTTTCCAGCCAAGGTAAAACCAAGGAGTGCCCCACTGGATCTTTTCAGAGGAGATTTGCAGATGGAAGGTTCCAGTAATCGCAACGGTGGCATCTAATGTCTTTTTTACTTGTAATGTAGTTTCTGCGCAAATTAGAATATCATCCACATATGGTATATTATGGAATTTGGGTTTTGGCGCCTAATTGAAGATAGAATTTGGGAAATGTATAATTGACATAACATGGGCAAATTTTTCATGCCCTGGGGTAGAACCTTTCATGCAAATCTCTTGTTGGGTTCCCTGTCATTTAGTGATGGGACAGTAAAAGCAAATTTGTCAACATCCTGTGGATGTAACCTGATTTGAAAAAAGCAATCCTTGATATTGAACATCACCAGGGGCCACTCCCCAGGCAGCACAGATAGGGATGGCATGCCTGGTTGGAGTGGTCCCATTGGTTCGATGACTTCATTTATTTTTCGCAAATCCTGCAGTAACCGCCACTTACTAGATGACTTCTTTAGTACAAACACTGGGAAATTCCAGGAACTGACGGATGGGGCAATATGGTCCAATTGTAATTGTTCTTCTACAAGTTGATGGAATGCTAGCAGCTTTTCATTTGGAAGTGGCCACTGGTCTACCCATATAGGTTTTTATGTTAGCCAATTTAGTCTGGGTAGCAGTTGCTCTCCAGTGCCTGATCTGATAAATTTGTTCTAATTTTTGTGCCCCATTGTGTGATAACATCCCTGCCCCACAGTGTCATGGGTAAGGGTAATATTAATGGCTTGCAGGTTGCAGATTGTCCATCTGTATCTGTAAAAACAATGACCAATTTACTCCTCTGGGGCCTGAGTGTTCCCCCCACTCCTGAGACAGTTAACATAGTATCTTCTACAGGCCATTTCCTCGGCCAGTCCTTAGAAGCAATGATAGTTACCTCCACCCCTGTATCAAGGAGGCCTATTACTTTGGTTTCCCCTGCAGGGGAGGTTACAGTAACCTCCATGACAGGCTGTTTCACAGAGACAGACTCTGTCCAGTTGATGTTCTTTATTCCTTCTTCTTCAGATGGTGGAATAAGCTGGTTCAACGGGAGTAGTGTACCTACAGGTTCCTGCTCAGAGACTTCCGCAGGGGGGAAAGGCACATGCACAGAGATTGAAATTGTATCAGAGTCTATGTTAGAGATAAGTTCAGTCACTGCCATTATTCCTTTTTCCAGGGCCTCTTCAGAGGGATTGACTAAATACTGTTGTTTCTTTTGTAATTTATGTGGTGGTATAACAGTGATATTTTCCTCTGTATTGAAGACTGTGGTAGGAGAGCATGTGTACAGGAACATTTTGGATGTCTGGCCTAATCTATTTCCTGGATCGATAGGTCCGGGTTGGACCGAGACCTGTCCAGGAGGTGACAGTGGCAGTCTGCAGAGGCATTTAGTGTCATTGCGTCCCCCTTGGCACTCGTTGTCAAGTTTCCCTGGTTGTTATGGTCCTTTCTTTGTGGTGGTGGGGTAGAGAAAGTGACTCTCTTTTTATATGGGGATTTTGGTGATTTTGGTGGAAGTGGCACATTGTTTATGTCAGTCGTGGACCGGCAGTCAGAGGTCCAATGCCTCCCCCGGCCACAACACTGGCAATTAAACCTTGGAAGTTGTCCTGTAGGTCTAGTATCTGCATATTTCTTTTCAGTGTGCCCTGATTTTTCACAATTGAAACATTTACCTTTCACAGCACACATCATGAGTCAAATTTTCTCCTTACTGGAGCCCACGTTCTTACATTCTATCATTTCTGAAAGAGATGGATTTTTAAGAGGTCTTAGGAGCTTTTGACACTCCTCACTGGCTTTTTCTATTACAAGGGATTTAAATAGGACCTCCTGAGCAGTCTCATCCGAGATTTGCTTTACTATGGCCTTTTTGAGGCATGTAGCAAAATCTAGGAATGACTCCTTCACCCCTTGGAAAATGAGTTCATAGGATGGTGTCGGAGTGGTAATTGTTGCTACCTTTTTAATAGCCTTAAAAGCCAAATCTCTGCTTTTATCCAAAAGGTCTTTATTGATGCGTGCTTGTTCATAATTGGAGCAGTACCTACCCTCCCCAAACATTCGATCCACCGCTTGTTGTGATGGTATGCCCTAATTAGAGCTTTCCACTCAGCCTCAAAGGCTGAATACTGGACTACAGGCAACCATGCGCGGGCTATTAACCTAATATCATTAGGAATAATGGTGTAGGCTAAGAAAAAGGATTCCATAAGCCCGATAGTAAGGGGCGCATTTAGCCCATAGTCTGCAATTGCTTTCTTTACATCCTTCATGATTGGATAGGAGAATGGTCTCCACTCAGGGGCTCCTCTCTCATTGAGGTAAATTGGGAAAGCCTGCAGCATTTCTAAATCCCCTGCCAATAAAGTCTGTTCATGGAATGTTTTCCATGCCTTTTCGTGTGCCTCAACTGCTTGGTGGGTTATATCAATCCAAGGTCCAGGTGTTGTGTGGGCCTTGGAAAAAGTAGGGCTGTTTGTTAATGGCGTCTCAACAGTAGTGCGGGTTGTTGTATTAGCCACAGCTACCATGGTATTATTATCTTGTTCAATGTCAGTGTCTAAGGTTTGTGTATCTGATATTATTTTAGCCGATGTTTGTGTGTCAGTGTTGGAAACCAGAGTGTCTATGAAGATATGGAAAATGCATTCAGGATGTGGAAGGAGGCTGAGAGCAGCGAGACCACCTTTGAGGAGTGGAAAAACCAGCTTGAGAAAGTGGACAGTGAATCTCAGTGTGCTTAAAAGACTGTTTGCAGTGGTTCAGCTAAATACAAAACCTATTCGTAGGTTGTCTCCCCCATTTTCCCTTTCTCCCTCATGGACTGATAAGCCTGACAGGCTTGGAAACAGTTTCCCATTGGTCGGCATACCCTGAGGTACTGACCAATCAGTTTATCCCAAGTTTTCTCCTCCCTAGTTACCACCCTGTAATGTTTATGCATTAACTGTTATCCTATAACTGTGAGCAGATTTGCATGCTCCGCCCTGGTTATTCCCCTTTTTCTAGTATATTCTGCCCCAAGGGGTATAAAACCCCTCCATCTTGTTTAATAAAGTGGATCAGCTTTTGGCTGTGCGGGTGTTCACATCTTGTGTGTGTGTGTGTGTCTCTTATTCGGGGCTCCTCACATAAGTGAACTTTACCCGCCAGCACTTGCTATTGCCATTGTACTATCTGCAGGCAAGGCAAGAACCCCCTGTCGCTCGTCTGGCCCCAGATCCCAGACAAGACTGCGACATGTCAGTTGTAATCATAATTGGTTTTGCATCACTAACACATTTGGTGAGGTGTGCTGGTTTTTGGTTTGCCTGTTTAGGAATGTTTGGTAAAGGCAGGTTATTATGTGTTTGTGCATCTTAGTCTTCATCACTCTCAATGAGTGATTCAAGTGGTGGAGATATTTGAATAGCTATGTGTGTGGTGGAATTAGCAGTGGTTTTAGCTGTGGAAAGCATGCGTGTATGTCTGAGAGGACTGAATGAAAAGCACTGAAAGGCCTTAGGTTGTAACAGGCTGTGGGTAGTATGTGAGGAAGTATATGATGGCGGTGCAGATGCAATGTGCCGAGGCAGTGGGCTGTCTTTGTCTGGATGGAGTGCAGACACGGATGGGTAGGCCGCAGCTCCCGGCACGTGGGCGGTGCCATGACACCAGAAATCTGTCAAGGCCTGACCGGAAGTGCCAGTCTGGACGCCATGGTGGATAGAGAAAAGTTCCAATGTGACATCATTACAGGAGGACTGGAGAGGTGACATATGACTGTGAGGTGTGTAAATGGGTGGAGTCACTTCAGCGCGCGCTGAACAGTCTCCGCTCTCTGCTCCACCCCCTTGCTGCCCATGAGGAAGATGGTGTTTCCCACCGAGAAGCTCTTTGCCGCAAAGCATGCAGTGTTCGCCATGTTGTGAGCCCACTCCCGCCTTACGACTGTCCTCATGTTGTGATCCCGGTGTGACACAGTTGAAATTAAACTGGAGTGGCCATCTTGTGGTTTGTCCAAAACTGCTTTTTCAAGGGGTTTAACAGCAGCAGTCTCTTGTTGTTTTTGCAGAAGTAGTAACATCAAACACCATGCTATCATTCCCTCTTCAGCCAGTTTGTCCCCTTTTCTTTTGGCTTTCCACATAATTTATCACCTGTTCTATCCCAGTCATCATCCCAGTCATCCCCCCATCCTCCCATCTCAGTCAGGTGAGATTTTCTGGGAGAAAAACTTTGTTAATGTGGAGCCATTTCGCTAAAGCTTTTAAAGATGTTTTATCATATTTGTGTCCTTTTAACTCAATTATGGCATGGACACGTCTGTAAACTTTCTGGTTTTCTGAGTGCAATTCCCATAGTTTTCAGTGATGTTAAAGCAAATTAAAAGAAAACAGGGTAGTGGATGAGGGAAGGGAAGGAATGCCCCCGTTGCTCACCTCTTCCGACAAGACGCCTGCGTAGTCAGTGAGGGGGATGCAAAGTCCAATCTTGACTGGGGAAACCACCGGACTGTGACTTCTCAGACGGTCGCAGCTGTTGCCCTCTTTGAGTAGACACAGATCTTTCTGGAATGAAGAATCTACAGGCCAGCCCAGGGACAGGTGCCATTTGTCAGTTTTGTCTGTCTGAAAAGGAGCAGACCAGCTAGGGGTTTGTGACTAGCCTGTAGATGGTAGGTATAAGGAGGTAGTCACTGGCTAACTCTAAGCCCACTCGCACCCTGAGCTCAGGAACAGAGACAAAGGACAACAAAGCGAGCAGCTGAACAGCCAAGGCTGATCTGTCTTTATTTAAAAATGGAAGGTGCTGGAAGGTAGGAGGAGCCTGCATATCTTCTACATGGGATAGGTTAAGGGTAAATGCATAAACATGAAGGGAACTGGGGACTTTATTTGAAGAGGGGAGTGGAAAGTTTTGAATGTCCTTTTTCAGTTGTTCTCACAGAGTCTTTGGGAGGATCCACAGGATGCATCTGACCACACACTCAGTCCTGCTCCTCCCAGCCACCCAGGTATATTATTCAACAGTCACTTTTCTTACCTGGGTCCTGTGCACAGATAATATCAGCTGCCGCACGTATACTCCACTTTTTTCTCCTCTTCCACTTCTCCTTCCCCCTTTGCTGCGAGAATCCTCCATCTAGGTCTCACTTGCAGCCCCCTGTGGGGCATGACAATAGGCTGAGGGCTGCTGAAATCAGCACAGCACACCTTTGCCTGCTCCTGTTGTCCAGCTCAGCAGACCCAGAGGCCATGGCTCCCAGACAAGCCCCCAAATGGTGAGAAATACTCACTTATCGATAAAATTGAGAGAGGACAAAGTCATCAAAGCAAAACTATTCAGTCAGGTGCATCTCTCTGGGGAGGCACACCTCTCCTCAAAATGGATGACCTTTTATAGCCTTGGCCAATCCGAGGGGTCCCTGTCCCTTTACGCTCTTGCTGGTACTCAGGAACTTATATCCTTTCCTGGCCACCTATGACCCTTAACCTCTCTCCTTTTACCTTCTTTTTTTGGGCAAGTCTTCACTATCACTTTTCCTATAGGCCTTAACAACTCTGCACTTAAGCAATAAACATGGGTTAACTTCCCTCCCCCTCATATCCACAAGGTCCTATGGCTAAAGCAAAACCTTATTTTGTTTCTCACAGTATTGAACAGTTGCTTGGTCATTTAACACCTAAGATCAGCTCCTCTAAGATTATATAAAATGGTATTTTACATTTGCATTAAAGAAGTTCCAGTACTGTCATACCCTTGTGGTGGTGGTGTTGCTTATCTCACAGCTGAAGCTGCTTTTTCTGGTCCTTTCTTTTCCTGAATACTTAAGCTCCCATTTACTGACATTCCCCCTCCCACCAGCCCCCAGCCTTCTTTTTGCCTCCAGAAGGCTTTGAACAGAAAGGGCTGGAAGTTCACTCTGCACACGCTGAACTGGCAGAAACATGTCCCGCGTGTCACTCTTGGCACAGGTGATGCAAGGACAAAGCTTTGGAGCAGTCTAGGTCCCAAGGGATGTGCTCCTGGAATAGGACCCGGGTTGTGAGAGGCCCGATCCTCAGCGGAGCACGCCGACTGGGGGCCGGGGGGCTCTCCCGAGTCAGGAAAGCCCGGGCGAGGAAAGAGGCGCGGGCCCAAGCACACACTGAGCGAGTCGCTGCCGACGCACAGGGACACCAGGGACCACTGACACCCTCATCTGATGGAAACTTGCTGTGCTTTATTGGCAGAGCCAGGCCCGCATCAGGGCCGCGCTCTAGCTCTGTAAGGCCGAGGCCCTGAGCTGGGCTCAGCGGCGTCTGCGCCTCCTGCCGCCCCGGCGGCGCCGGCGATATCTGGAGCGGCGGGATCCAGCCCGGCGCCTCCTCCGTGCGCCCCGGCGGCGGGAGCGGCGGCGGCTCCGGCTGCGGCTGCGGCTCCTGCGGGAGCGCCGGCGATAGCGGGCCATGGTGGTTCTGGCCGACGCCTGGGGGCGGCTGCCCAGCTTTTATAGGCGAGCTGCGCAGGAGCCCTTTGTGACACCAGCGCTTTCCAGAGCCAACATCACCAGCGAGGTCACAATGGTTGCATGGCCACTCCCCGCCCCTGCAGAATCCATGGCACCTGAATCCAAAGGGTAATTCTTCCAGTCTGAAGGAACATTTCTTTAAAGACATTGAGAAAGACTGGCCTGCCTACAGTGAAATAGACAGCAGGATTTTAGAGATAATACTTTCTAGGTAAGCTCAGGCTGTAGGGGAGGGACAAGAGCCATTTCAGAAAAATTCTGGGAAACGAAGGTCTCTCTTCCCTCTAAGGAAAGAACTAGGAGAAACAGATGTTTCTGACTTCTAATATGAAGTGCTAGGCCATCCTTACAGAAAATCAGCTTCCTCTCAGAATGCCCCCAGCACCAGCCATTTGCAATGTTGCTGATGCCAGCCACGGTTTTAGCAGAGAAAGCTGTTAAAAATCTCATATTCTGACCCTGTGTGGGCTGGCTCTGATTTTTGCAAATCCCTGCCAAAAAAGACTCCACCTGTTTGAGCTGTCTGGGAAACCACAGCAGTGTGAGCCATGTCCCAAAGGGAGCCTTCGAGGACACGCTCCTTTTGTTGCCTATTGACAGGTTTAATTTCAGATCCTGGATGATAACAGGAGTTGGGGATTTATGTTTGCAAAGTTCCTACAGGAGCAGTGGCTCACAGAATGGGAAATCTCTTGAGTCTAAGTGAGCATACTACAGAGTGGTTGTTGAGTATTTTACGTCAGTTTGCATTTTCTGATAGTCATCGAATATTCTTAATTGTCTTCATGTTTCTTTTTTCTTGTCATAAAGCTGTAGCAGAGAACTGGGAGATACAACCTATACATGTAACACCAGATCTGCAGTAGTTGATTGTTGGAAGTGGCAATTGTGAGTTTAGTGATAGATGAATTGTTTCCGTGGTAGTGAGGAGTGTTATTCTTAGTCTGTTTTATTATCTTTTTATGTCTTATCCCCTATTTCTCATGTGTGTAGACCCTGTTTTCCTATTGGTCAGTATTTGGTGCATTGCAGCAGTTATCCATACACGGTTATGTTTTCCCTTTACGGTCATAATTTACATACTCTGCCTTAACTCCTCCTTTTGTTCCAGCACCTTCCCTACTCTACCTTATATAAGGCGGAGGCCCTGTTAAGTGTGAGCTTTTTCCCTTTAAGCCTTTTGCTTGTTCAGTTCAGTTCCTTTGCATTTCAACAAAATAAGGCCTTCTTTCCTTTCTCACCCATGAAGTTGTGGACCAGTTCATTTCCTAATGATCGCTGTAGTTGGTAACCACTAAGTCTGGCTCAAGGCTATTTTAAAGCAAAGGACATGGAATTTGAAACTCTGCAGAAGGGTTTGCATGTCCTAATTTTTTTATTTTCCTTTATATTGTAGCCCGTGTTACTCGGAATGGAAAACATTTATCTATATCTGTACAACAAGCTGTCTCATATTAGGAGACTAATCCAAGAACTTGATGAACAGCAAGAGGAGTTCTGGCACCAGGCATCTGCTCTGGCCAGAACATGTTTATGAGCTCTGGTTTATTAATTTTAAACCAAATATTAGTTCCTCTAATGTCTTAGTATTTCCGTTTGCATTAAACAAGTGTCAGTATTATTAACTCCTTGTGGTGGTGTGCCACGGTTCAGTCAGGGAAAGAAACACAACAGCACACAGGGGTTTGTACAGAGCAGAAGGTGAATGCTGTCTCTTTATTGAGGGGAGACAACTGCTTATATAGAGTTAGGTGTAGAAGGTGCTAGAAACTAGGGAGGAGTATGAGATTGATATGAGGGTTTAACAGATGGGGAGTTCAGGGGGAAGCATGACATAACTAGGGGCCAATCATAGGAACAAGGGTCAATTGCAGGACTGCCCACACTGCGGCAAATCCTGACCAATCAGAGATAACAGAGAACAATGGGGAAAAGAACATGTCTAGGCTTGCTCAGACATATGAAAAACTAGGGTACAGAATCTCATATAACATGCATTAACAGTTCGTATAACTTTTATCAATAAAGTCCAGTACAACACATGTTGTAAAGTTGTGACATATTCACACTGTCCAAGCTTTCCTTAGCTTGTAAGATGCCTTGTGCTTATTAAAGTCCTCTTATAACATTCGTAGAATGCTCTCTATCTTTTAAATCTCTCTCATTCCTCAACATCTGCCGCTTCAGTGGTGGTGTTGGTTAAATCATATTTGAAGCAACTTTTTCTGGTTTGTCCTTTTCTTCGAGACTCTGGTTGTGCATTGAAAGAATTTTATCTGTCGATCCTGTAGACCCAGAAGCTGTGCATATTTTAGGAAAATACTGTAGCACACTGAAATACTTTAGGATAAGTATAAGCTCATTTTTTGACTTTTCTCATTAATTTAAACTCTTTGCCTTAAGGTATAGAAATTTGGGCAACCCTCAAAAAAATCACCTTGTAAAATGTATCTCTCCGTGCACTGGACATCAGCATCTTGCAATCTCTGTCAATAAGAAGCAGGACAGGACATCAGGGCAAGGGGAGGTACCACCACAGGTCCAGACCCCTAAAAAGCAGACCAGAGATGAAACAACACCCTACTTCAAAACGGGAAAAACCCCACAACCCTAAACTAGAACAATCCTCTGAAAAACTCACCAACCTAGTAAGAGTTTCTGGAAAGCTGTTAACATCCTTGTTAACAATGACTGTATGAGCTCAGGAGCATCTGCATTGGCTTCGATCTAATTCTGCATTGCCATAGCTGGAGAAGAAAGCAGGAGCATCCCTGAAGGCTAGAGGATGCTAGACAACAGGGCACAGTGTCCCTGGAAGAGGAAGGTGATGGGGCTTGGAACCCTGCTGGCATCACCAGGAGTCTGTCACCACTCCTCTATTCTATACCAGCCCACAGGTGGGATAACCTATCACACGTTTTGATAAAACCCAGCTCACAAAGGGTTCGCTCAAGTGCTGAGTTGAAGCAAAATGAGCCTTTATTGAAGGGAGGGCTCCCTCTTTTATAGAGGGAGCTGTGGAACATTCAGGAAAAAGAGGAAGAATTTGCCTTATAAGGAAGAAAGTAGGAGGGGATTATGCAAACTTGGTTATGAGGAGAAGGGCTGAGTTAGGGAAGAAATGATACCAGCGGGCTCATGACAGGACTGAGGAGGACAAAAAGAGAACAGACTTCCATCGCTGGAAGGAACTACATGAGAAATATTAAAAGGACATTTGAAAGGACTTTCATTCACTGCTATGTACACAGACTTTATGCAGTTACATAATTGGACAGTTTTATAATGTTTCATGTGTTTAATGTTTGTTGTAAGACTCGTATTAGTGTAGGTTTTTATTCAAAGTTCTATTCCCCTCATGAAATACTGTAATCCCATTGGTTAAGATCCCTCAGCTAGGATTGGACGGTTACAACTGCAGCATGGGTGGGCTTAGCTGAGGTGATTCGTTTTCCTAT
>NW_020955690.1:872313-879904 GCF_003031625.1 Empidonax traillii
TGTTTAATGTTTGTTGTAAGACTCGTATTAGTGTAGGTTTTTATTCAAAGTTCTATTCCCCTCATGAAATACTGTAATCCCATTGGTTAAGATCCCTCAGCTAGGATTGGACGGTTACAACTGCAGCATGGGTGGGCTTAGCTGAGGTGATTCGTTTTCCTATTGGTTGTTCGTTATGGCGTTTTCTTTGTACGGTTCCCTATTGGTTGTACCCCTTGCCAATCCTTAAACTCTTCCCATGTTCTAGACCCTTCTCCCTCCTACCCTATATAAACCCCTGTTCGTCCCTCACTCGGGGATGCCATTTTGGCTTGCTAGCTGGTCACATCTCTTGGTGTCGCAGCCCCTCTTGTTTTACCCTGAGGTTTTGGCTGAGCACTTAATAAACATCCCAGCTGAGCACTCCAACATCAGTGGTGTCCATCTCCACCTCCTTACCGGGCTGCGGCATATGGCGCCCATGCGCGGGGCTCTGTAGAGGTTTCTCACATTGAGAAAACTCCAGATTGCCCAGTTGGGATACTGAAGACCCGGGGTTGAGGTGTTCTTCCCGGCAGCCACTCGCAGCTGGACGGCGGGCAACAAGGACTATGGATCGTTGCCGTCCCCTCCGCACCTTCCACCGCTGGCGGAAGAAGGTGAGCAGCTGGGGCAGTCCCTAACTCCTTCCCCATTTCCAAACCCCCGCTCGACAAAAATGTGTGCGTGACTCTCTACCACGGAGCGCGAAAAATACCGGCACCTGAAAACGCTGCTTCTGCAGCACGGCCAGTCGCCGGAGAAAAAATCCTTAAAACTATTGGCCAAATGGCTTGATAATAGACAAGAAAAAGTCCCTCGCGTTTTTAATTTGACCGATTGGGACAAAATTGGATTTTATATATGGACTGACAAAAACAATAAGCTCGCGGGAGCAAGTTCAGCGTTGGAGGCTTGGAGGAATGTTCTGATGGTCCTTCAGGACCAAAGGATGGACAAGAATTCAATTTCTCCTCCTCGATCCCCGCACCGATATCACCTGGACTATGGCATGACACTTAAAACGAAAAGCGGCAAAGGGAAATCTCCTGGGTCCTATTGTCCACCTGCGCCACAAAATGGCGCCGGCCATGAGGGAGGGAGGCGGAGTCGTAGCACGGCGCAGGAAACATCTAGTTGTGTCATCCCTAGCCCACGCCCAAAGTACCCTCCCACTGTAGACTCCTCCCCTGAGCACTCCCCCTCAGTCACGTCACTGAGCGGTAGTCACAAGGGGCGGAAACAAGATGGCGTCAAGGCCAGTTCTGCCGAAAACATCCGGAAACATGGCGGCGCCCATGATTGGCATGAGTCCCGTACATCGCGGCTAGTATCCCATGCCGATGTATGGAAAGATTGTAAAGCCCAAGCGCTTCAGGCGGGAAACGCAGATTTCCTCAAAGCCTTTCCAATTTATTTTGACGAAGGGCCTACACCTCAGTGGACACCGATTTCTTACCCGATATTGAAGGACATTAAAAAAGCTATTGTGGAATATGGTTTAGGTGCTCCGTTCACCCTTGGTTTATTTGACTCTATGTTTCAGGCGTATACATTAATTCCATATGATGTGCGTATGATTACTAATGGGTTACTAACAGCGGTTCAAAAATCGGTTTTTGAAAATGAGTGGAAATCTCTAATCGGTAAATCTCTAATCGGTAAATATGTTACTGACAAACTGTCTAATAAAAGGAGCTCTCCTGACCATTATAAAAACATGCTGTATGGTGAAGGTGCATTTTCAACTAGAGAGTCTCAGGTCACTATTGACAAACAGTATTTAAACATCTCTCGTGACCTTGCTCTGCAGGCAATGAAAAAAGTTGCCGATGCTTATGCATCTGCACCTTCCTTCACCCTAGTTAGGCAAGGTCAGGATGAGCCCTTTGTTGATTTTATCACACGTCTTAAAGAGGCAATAAACAAGCAGGTCCAACAGAAAGAGTCGCAGGAAATTTTATTTAAAAAGCTAATAATTGAGAATGCTAATCAGGAATGTCAGCATGCTTTGAAATATTTAAAAGAACCGACATTATTTGAAATGATTGAGGCTTGCAAATATATAAATTCTAATACGCACAAAGCTAAACTAATGGCAGCAGCTCTTTCAGGACCAAATACTTGTTTTAATTGCGGTCAAAGAGGTCACTTGAAAAAACATTGTCCACAACTAGGTTCTCAGTCAGCACCTAATACACCTACCTTCCCTAAAACAGTGTGTCAGAGATGTAAAAAAGGCAGGCACTGGACAAAAGACTGCCAATCACTGACTGATATTCATGGAAATCCCTTGACCCCTAAGTCACCTATTTTGCGTCGAAAAGTCTCTTTCAGGTCCTGCAACAACATTCTGGGAAACTTCATTCCGAGCGCCCTGGGGGGCACACAGACATCAAGTTCCCCAATGGATACCCGGACCACTCGCAATCGTTTCTCCCTCAGTTAAACACCTCTCAATATTCTTTAACTGATGATAAAAGTTTAAGTTGTATTTCTTTGTTTCCTATTTCACCTGTTACTATTCTTACTGATCAAGATTTATTATTACGTTACACCTTCCTGTTCTGTTTCACCTGATGAAGTTTATCTGTTAGTGTCTAATCCTATCTGTTTACCTTTAGGTTTGCTCATTATACCTATGCTTTTGCAAAAGCTTCATAATGACCACTTTTGTATCCCAATTTCAGTCTCTATCCCTTCAGTTAAAATTTTTCAAAAAGACGCAATAGCCACATTGATACCATTGACCTATTTTACCACTCTTCATAATACCTTTCAAAATCAAAATTCAGTTTACTGGTCTAGGCCGATTACCACCTGCCGCCCGATAATATCTTGCAACCTAACACACACAGACCAAGTACAGCCCTTATCTATCCGTGTCTTGGGCCTCATAGATACTGGCGCAGATGTCACAATTTTAGCTAAAAATGATTGGCCATCTACCTGGGAGACTTCACAAACAATAATTAACATCAATGGAGTAGGGGGATCACAAACACCTCTTAAAAGCACCAAATTAATCCAAATTCAAGGTCCAGAGGGACAATTGGCTTCAGTTTTTCCTTTTATTTTGGATATTCCTTTGTCTTTATGGGGCCGAGATTGTCTAATGCAGTGGGGTATTTCTCTGCAAACAAATTTGTAACCAGGGCCACTGGAGTCTTGCAGCTCCCACCCTTGACCTGGAAAACATTGGATCCAGTTTGGGTGGATCAGTGGCCCTTACCTGTAGAGAAGCTGCAAGCGCTGCAAGATTCAGTACAGGATCAATTGGCTAAAAAACATATTGAACTTTCCACCAGTCCTTGGAATACCCCAGTCTTTGTTATTAAAAAACCTAAGGAAAATCAATGAAATTCTCGAGCCCATGGGTTCTCTTCAGCCAGGTATGCCTTCACCAGCTATGCTGCCTGCTGAGTGGCCCATTGTTATTTTAGATATTAAAGATTGTTTTTTCCATATTTATTTAAACCCAGTTGATGTGCCTAAGTTTGCCTTCTCAGTTCCTTCTGTTAAGTGCAGTCAGCCACACCAACGCTACCAATGGCGAGTACTGCCACAGGGTATGAAAAATTCTCCCACCCTGTGTCAGCTTTTTGTTTCTCATGTTTTATCCCCCATTAGGTCTCAGTTTCCAAAATCTATTATATTACATTATATGGATGACATTTTAACTTGTGCCAAATCAGATTCGGAAATACAAATTACTCTTTCAGCTACCATCTCTGCACTCAATTCCAATGGCTTACAGATCTCGCCTGATAAAATCCAAAACTCATCCCCTTGGAAATATTTAGGCTTAAAAATCACAGAATCAGCAATTACCCCCCAATCTATCAAAATTAGGTCAGACATTAAAACCCTCAATGATTTGCAGAAGCTCCTAGGAGCAATAAATTGGATTAGACCCATCCTAGGTATTACCACACAAGACCTGGATCCATTGTTTAATTTGCTTAAAGGTGACCCTTCCTTGACTTCTCCCAGGTCCCTCACTCAGGAAGCACGACAAGCATTGCACTCAGTTGAAGATAAAATACGGACTCGACAAACTAACAGAATCATACCTGATGTTCCTGTTTCTTTAGTCATTGCCCAGAATGCTAACCAGCCTGTAGCTATTTTAGGTCAATTTTATTCTGATGATACTAAGTTCTGTTTATGGGAATGGTTATTTTTACCCCATCAATTTTCTAAAACCCTAACCACCTTACCTGAGATGTTTTCCAAATTGTGTTTCAAAGGTCGTCTAGGTTCCATTGAACTTTGTGGTAAAGAACCAGATTTTGTTTACTTTCCTTTAACTTCTTCTCTATTTGAACAATTAATTGTTAATTCCTCTGAGTTTCAAATAGCTATGGTGGATTACTAAGGAATCTATAAGTTCCACCTACCTGCATGTCCTTTCCTACAGAGGTTACTTCCAATCCCTATTCAGCTAAAAATTTTGCTTTCTCGCATTCCTCTCCATCAGGCCAAAACGATATTTACTGACGGTTCAGGAAAGACTGGTAATGCGGTTGCAGTGTGGAAAGAAGGTGATTCCTGGAAACATAACATCCACAAAGCTCCAGGGTCACCTCAATTGGTTGAATTATCAGCTGTGGTTAAAGTTTTTTCTCTTTTTCCTACTGAGCCAATTAATATTATTTCAGATTCGTCATATGTTGTTGGTATTGTTTCACGCATTGAGAATTCCTATCTTAAGTTTGTATCCAATAAGCTGCTTTATAAGTTACTTACCTCTCTTTTTTATATTAATAATAGGCAGCACCCTTATTTTATTACACACATCAGATCGCACACCACTCTCCCTGGACCAGTGGCGGAAGGTAATCAGCGCGCAGACCAATTGGCCAGTATGTCAGTAATCCCAAATTTGTTACAACAGGTGCGCATTTCACATCAGTTTTTTCACCAGAATGCTAAGGCTTTACATAAACAATTTGGTTTATCCATTTCCCAAGCAAAAGAAATTCTAAAAGGTTGCCCTGACTGCCAGGCAGTAGCCCCATTGAAATCAGAGGGTGTAAATCCACGAGGTCTTGGGCCTCTAGAAATTTGGCAATCTGATGTAACGCACTTTAATGAATTCGGCAAATTAAAATACATTCATGTTTCAATTGACACTTTCTCTAAATTTATTGTAGCTACTGCCCATTCCGGTGAAAAAACTCGAGATGTGAGAAAACATTTTTTGGCAGCCTTTGCACGTATGGGTGTCCCCCATACCATCAAAACAGACAATGGGCCCCTCATACGTTGCAAAGGAAACTACTGCATTTCTCTCTGCTTGGGGAATTAAGCACGTTACTGGTATTCCCCATAACCCCACTGGCCAGGCGATAGTGGAAAGAGCCCACCAAACATTAAAAAATTTACTTTTTAAACAGAAAGGGGGAACCCTCAGGTTATCCCCACAGGAAAAATTGGATAAAGTTACGTATGTTATAAATTTTTTGAACAGACTTGATGATTATAACACTTCTTTTTACACCACACCTGTTGAGAAACATTTTAAGTTAGAGTCAAATATACCTTAAGCCAAAGCAAAAATCATGTATAAAGATGTATTAACAGAGAAATGGGCAGGACCTTTCCCTCTCATCACATGGGGGAAAGGTCACGCTTGTATTTTAACAGATTCAGGAACTAAATGGGTACCACTCAAGAGAATAAAAATCCACCAGGAAAGACCAGCATGCCCATCCTTCAAACCACCACGACCATCGGATGGCTCGTCACCATCAGCATCATCGTAACCATCACTCCGGTAACTGCTCCAGCAATTTCAAAGGTACTATCTTGGGCTATGGGCCAAGGAGAGAACATTTGGGTCCAGCTCGCCAAAGAAGCCAACACAGATACCATTTGCTTAGCGACTAATAATGTGGCAAACCCTTTTTCAACTTGTCTGGTAGGCGTTCCATTAAGCAAACCCATGTTAGATGCAAACAAAAATCCTCCCCTTACAAACAAACCCATCATTGAATTTGAATTGTTAGCTTCTGCAATCACAAGTTCATGTTTTATGTTTGTCCCGAAACCCAATGCATTAAAAGATAAATTAATTGATGTAACTTCCAAAAAGGGCATTTACAAAAATTCGGCCTTATGGTGCAACGGCACCACCCCTACTAAAATTCCAGTAGGACCAATGGTTAAACCTAGAGAGCTGCTCCCTGGTGACTTTATGATTTGTGTAGAACGAGCATGGAATGGCATCCCTGCCAACCCTACGGGAGGTCCCTGTACCATCGGGAAAATCACTCTGTTCCATCCTTTTAACCTTAGTATTCCAGGAGAAATTAAATCTAAAATCATCCAACCTGGAATACGTAGCCGTAATAAGAGACAGATCACGACATCATCCGTAGCTGAGGATGTTAGAAGAAACAAAGAAAAGTATCCTCTGGCCTGGGATTCCTTCCCTCATTCCTCAAATAGTCAGCGGCAACAAAAGACACAAGAGAACACTCCCAAAACACAATTACAAGTCACCAATGGCTCTCTAACATTTCCAAATTCGTTAACACACTTACAACTATCCAACTTTCAAATCAATTTCAATAACTCTAAATTCCCTATCCTCCAACAAGAACCAGTAATTCCAACACAGTCATCATGGAAGAACTATCTGCTGGTGTCACAGAACTGTGACCCGTCGGTCTGTCTATGGTCCAGCAGTAAAGATTATTGGGTATCCTTTTTTCTAGCAGGCATAGCCACCGACCATGCTCTAACCACCCTATCACATATGACGTGTTGGATGGCCAAAGAGGCCAATGCGACATCACTAACACTTCAGGGATTGTTAGAGGATAGCCTAACCTTGAAGGGAGTTTCTCTCCATAACAGAGCAGCAATCAATTTTCTGTTGGTCCTTCATAGTCATGGTTGTCAAGAATTTACGGATTTATGTTGTCTTAATTTTTCTGATCACTCCAAATCCATACAGGCAAACATTAATACCTTACATGAATTGGTTTCAAAACTCAGACAAGATCCAAAGTGGCATACCCCTGATCTTTTTGAACGTTTAAAACTCCCCTCTTTACCGAACTGGGCCAGACAATCACTTTTAGTTTGTATTTCTGTCTTGATTTCTATTGTATTGGTTCTATGCATGATGCCTTATTTAGTTAGTATTTTAAAGAAATATTGCCTGCCACAAGTGAACCCGAGTGTCCTGGAGGTCCACGTGAAACCATCTGACTGTGATACCCTCTACCGTCAAGAAGACAAAAAAGGGGGAGATGAGGAGGACAAAAAGAGAACAGACTTCCATCGCTGGAAGGAACTACATGAGAAATATTAAAAGGACATTTGAAAGGACTTTCATTCACTGCTATGTACACAGACTTTATGCAGTTACATGATTGGACAGTTTTATAATGTTTCATGTGTTTAATGTTTGTTGTAAGACTCGTATTAGTGTAGGTTTTTATTCAAAGTTCTATTCCCCTCATGAAATACTGTAATCCCATTGGTTAAGATCCCTCAGCTAGGATTGGACGGTTACAACTGCAGCATGGGTGGGCTTAGCTGAGGTGATTCGTTTTCCTAT
>NW_020955690.1:880222-885214 GCF_003031625.1 Empidonax traillii
TCAAAGTTCTATTCCCCTCATGAAATACTGTAATCCCATTGGTTAAGATCCCTCAGCTAGGATTGGACGGTTACAACTGCAGCATGGGTGGGCTTAGCTGAGGTGATTCGTTTTCCTATTGGTTGTTCGTTATGGCGTTTTCTTTGTACGGTTCCCTATTGGTTGTACCCCTTGCCAATCCTTAAACTCCTCCCATGTTCTAGACCCTTCTCCCTCCTACCCTATATAAACCCCTGTTCGTCCCTCACTCGGGGATGCCATTTTGGCTCGCTAGCTGGTCACATCTCTTGGTGTCGCAGCCCCTCTTGTTTTACCCTGAGGTTTTGGCTGAGCACCTAATAAACATCCCAGCTGAGCACTCCAACATCAGTGGTGTCCGTCTCCACCTCCTTACCGGGCTGCGGCACAGGACTGCAGTTGTTCTTCTAAAGGCAGAGCCTGCCAAAGGCTAAAATGCAGCGCACACGCTCTGCCCTGCAGGGTCGTGTTAGGTCTCACCTTAAGGGTAAAACCCCCCATGCCCAAAACAAGAGACGAGTCAATGTGAACAGCACATCAGCTGAAGCTTATCTGAGTTTATTAGACAAAATGGAGGGTTTTTAAGGGTCTGGCTAGGGAAGGATCTGGAACTTGGGAGGAGCATGCAAAACTAGGAAGGGTGATAGGGTAAGCAACAGGATGACATAACAAAGGGGTAGAACACAACCATGAGGTAACTGGAGAATAAACTGATTGGCAGCTACCCCACAGTAGACTAGCCAATAGGAGAACTGTCACTGTGCCTTGGAAGGCAAAGTCCTTGAACTGAAAAAGAAACACAAAATGGTGACTTCAACTTAATGATAAGTTTAGCCACATGGTGATAAGCAGGAAGTCCATCAAGCAGACTGACTGGCAGTAGCAGGGTCCTCAGTGTCATTAAGAAAGTTGTTCCTCCAGTAAGTGAACTCCGTCTCGCTCTCCAGCTCATCCCCAACACTCTGTCCCACACCAGCCCACAGGTGGGATAACCTATCGCACGTTGTGATAAAAACCGGCTCACAAAGGGTTCACTCAAGTGCTAACTTGAAGCAAAATGAGCCTTTATTGAAAGGAGAGCTCCCTGTTTTATAGAGGGAGTTGTGGAACATTCAGGAAAAAGAGGAAGAATTTGCCTTATAAGGAAGAAAGTAGGAGGGGATTATGCAAACTTGGTTATGAGGAGGAGGGAACAAAACCGTGAGGTAACTTGGAAAAGATATAACTGGGTAGGACAAAATACATCGCTGTAAGTTATCCAGTAGAAGAACGGCAAGCAGTTCAAAGGAGGAAGTTCCTCAGCAACACAGGGGAAGATGTCTATATGTGTCCCCCAAACAAAGGCATCAACCTAGCCATAGCTTTTAGCCAAACAGTCTCTGTGATACAGTCCATAGCCTGGGTCCTGCTGTATTTTCTCAGCCTTAGTTGTTCTTGGGGTAACACTCCTTCTTCCATTTCTCAAAATCCTCCTACTACATTTTGCTACCCCCAACAATAAGCCATGGTGCAAAACAGAACTGAGCATCCCTGTTGCAGTCCTGCTGCAGAGGCTGCACCTGTGAATGAGTTGGTCCTCACTTATTGCTGCTGCAGGCAATATGATTTTTTGGTGTAGGAAAAAGCAAAACCCATCAGTTTCATAAATAAAAAGATATCCCAGTCTTTAGAAAGTCCACATATGTGAACTGGAGTATCCCTTACCTTCACAATGGATGGGGCTGTCACGGTTCAGGCTTGGCCAGCTAATTTCTTAACTTCTTTAACTGAGCATAGTTCGACATTTAATAGAATTTTTGTACTTGTTATTATACACTTACTGTAGTCAGCCCGAGTCTTAATATGAGCGAAGAATAGTGAGAACTGTATGTGTTTTCCTTCAGCTTGGAGCTCCCAGGTGAATTTCCAAGTCATATGGAAAACCTAAGACACAGTCTTCTCCCTGACTACCACACAAGTCAGAATCAGGGCTGGCTTTCCTCCAGCCAAGTCTACCTCCCTCACACACAAAGGACTTGGCCAGCAGCTTGCATGAGATGAAGTCAGATGGATCAATATCCTTCTTAGGCTCAGCCATCATTTTCAGTTCTGGTGGCCGAGTGTCCTGTGAATCATAGCCCCACTGCTTCCCCTCCCTGTAAATCTCAAATCTGTCAATCTCAAAGCAACCTTGTGACTCTACAGTTGTGCAGAGCAGAGAAGCATCAAAGCTCATTTCCAAGTGACATGCTCCCTCAGCCTATGCAGAAATGGGGTCACGCAATTCTGTGAGCTGTCCACTCATCTAGCAAGGCACCCCTGACAGGTTGCCTTAGTTGATACATGGGGTCCTGTTGATGTCAAATGTACTTCTCAATGCAGCTGATTCAGCAGTCGTGTTGAAGCAACCCGTCATCAACTCTGAACAGCGAGCATGGTGTTGAGACAGGAGGCAGCTCATTGGCAACTAGACTGGGAAAGTTCCCAGGTGCAGTGCAGTTATTTATACATTCTGGGCTGTAACAAGTGCCTTTGATGTCCAGTTAAACCTTAAGATCATCAGTATGAGGGCATACACTGATAGCACCTGACCACTGTGCTACATCAGCTGCCACCATTTGGTGGCAAACAGAGGAACTGTGTGTACATCCCAGCAGCAATGCCTGAAAGGTAATCTGCTTTTGTTGCCAGGTAAAGACTGATTGTCATTAGCAATAAACAAGCTACTCTTCAATGCTAACCTATATAATCTTAGAGGAACTAATCTTCAATTTTAAAAAAATCTGCAGTTGAACCTGTCTTCCTTCAGACTGGAGGAATTATACCCTTTGGATTCAGGTTGGCTACCTATAGGCAAACAGTTAAGAAAGTAAATGTTCATTACACCTAAATGCAATCTTTAGATCAAAAATTGGTACTTCAAAGCTAAATCAAAGCTGAAAAGGAAGACATGGATGTATTTTCCAGGGCGTTTTTTGGATGCGAAGATCAAACTAGCTCTCTCATGACAATCACAATTTTAAACAATTGTAGTCCTAGTTGGAGACAGGAATTTGGAAGTACAGATATGCCAGATTGGTGCGACCATGTGGGAAGTGGACTCCATGGAAACCTCTCTCTGCACCAGGAGTCCAGGAGATTTTTTTCTGTCTTTGCTGCAGCTTTGAAAGTTAAGGGAAACTGTGCCAAAAGTTTCAATCTTTGCCACTTAAAATACATTGAGAGGCCAAGTACGTCCTGATTCCCAACCCTTGTCAACTAAACCTCGGACAACAGCAGTGTGCAAGGCAACACCCCATGAGCCTAACAGTCATTTCTAATGCCAGCTCTTTGATTTTGTGTGTGTAGGGGTGTGTGTGTATGTGTGAGGACGAAAGTGCAACAGGTTTGAAAGCAGCAGAGTAATTTTGCTCATTTCGGTCTTGAGTGAAATACAGGAAAAACAATATAAGAAATGAAAACAAACTGCTGCTGCCATTTCTCTTTGGCTGTTTGTACTCTTTGTGAGCATACACATGCGTGCTGTGGTTCGGGAATGGTGAGCATGAGACCAGCAGGGTTCAAAAGCAGGACTGCAAATCTTGCCAGAGCAGTGGTTAAGGCTGATCTGGTTTATTATAAAATGGAGAGCTTTTTAAAGGGTAGGGTGGGGAGGATTCTAGAAACTGGGAAGGGTTATGCAGAACTGGGATGTTTGATAGGTAGGGAGAACATGCATAAACATTAAGGGGAAGGGTTACAACAACTACGTAATCAGAGAGGAAAGGGATTGGGTAGGGCAGATACAGCTTTGTAAGCTGCCCTATAGGGAAACAGCAAGCAGCTCCAAGGAGCAAAGCCTACAGCAACAGGGTGTAAAAAGTCTAAATAGAGGCATCAACCTATCAATAGGTTTAGCCTAATGTCTCTGGAAAGCAGTCCTTTACACAGGTATGGATTCGGTGCTTTTTTCTTCCACAAAAATCTCTTTTCCACAGTTCATAGGTTATCTCCTCGTTGCAACCATCTCTCCAACACATGCACATACCTAGCACCTTGGAATCACAGGTGGGTTTTACCACACACCCCCCTGCCTCCTCTCTCCACACACACTGCTCTGTCTTCCTCAGCAGGTAAGAGGTGAGGGACAGTGTTGCCACCAAGCTTCTTATTTTACAGCTCGTTTCTCCAAGCAGCCCTTGGAGGGCACAGCAGACTATGGAAGAGGACACAGTATGCAAAACTACCAGCACATTCAGCTGCTTTCGTTCCCACACTCTCCTTTTCTGCTTCAAAGAACAGCCATCGAGCATGTGCTCCTTTTGTTGCCTATTGACAGATTTGACTGCAGATTTATTTAAAATTGAATATTAGTTCCTCTAAGACTATATATGTTAGTATTGAACAGTTGCTTATTTAAAACTTGAGGTTATTTTTCTATAAGATCCCATAGGTTAGTGTTCCATGTTTTCATTTAAAAAGTTCCAGAATCAGTAATGTCTTTTGTCGTTGTTCTTGTTGTTACTTATCTCATGTTTGAAGCTGGTTTTTTCTGGTCCTTTCTTTTCCTGAATACTTAAGCACCCACTTACTGACATTCCCAACCTCCTTTTTGCCTCCAGAAGGCTTTGAACAGAAAGGGCTGGAAGTTCAGCTCTGCACACGCTGAACTGGCAGAAACATGTCCCGTGTGTCACTCTTGGCACAGGTGATGCAAGGACAAAGCTTTGGAGCGGTCTGGGTCCCAAGGGATGTGCTCCTGGAATAGGACCCGGGTTGTGAGAGGCCCAATCCTCAGCGGAGCACGCCGACTGGGGGCCGGGGGGCTCTCCCGAGTCAGGAAAGCCCGGGCGAGGAAAGAGACGCGGGCCCAGGCACACACTGAGCGAGTCGCTGCCGACGCACAGGGACACCAGGGACCACTGACACCCTCATCTGATGGAAACTTGCTGTGCTTTATTGGCAGAGCCAGGCCCGCGTCAGGGCTGCGCTCTGGACGCTCTGGCTCTGTAAGGC
>NW_020955690.1:887285-888840 GCF_003031625.1 Empidonax traillii
GGCGGGAGCGGCGGCGGCTCCGGCTGCGGCTGCGGCTCCTGCGGGAGCGCCGGCGGTAGCGGGCCATGGTGGTGTGCGAGACCTGCGGGTCACCCGCTTTTATAGGGGAGCCGGGGATCCCCTTTGTGATGCATCAGGTGCAGCCACTGTGACCTCACTGGTGACGGTGACTCAGAAAGCTCTGGCGACACAAAAGGCTCCCCCCCCCCCCCCCGGCTCCCCTGCAAAACCGGCCTGAAGTGCCCGCCCCGCGGTGTCGGCCCGCCCTGCACAGCACCATGGCCGGGAGGGAGCGAGAAGGAAGGGCCCTCAGAGCCCCTGAGGAGTCACCGGAGACCAACACTTGGGCAGGGAGAGCTCCCTCCCACCTGCCCGGAACCAGCCCCCATTGCCCTGCGGTGCCCACTCCACCTCCTCCACCCGGAACACTGTCCGCAGGCGGGCAGGGGGCTGCAGGGCCACAGCCCACGGGTGCCATCCTGCCCGAGGTGTGGGCGGGACTGTTCCGTCAACAACAGCATCTCCTGGACCGAGTGTGGCCCTGCCTGCGCCAGAGGCTGGAGGGAATATATTGGGACCAGTGGTGGCTTGTGGAGGATGTACAGAGCATCATCCTGTACAGCCTCTGCCTCTATGGACCGAATGCAGAAGTCTTGGTGGAGATCATGGAGCCTCTGCTCAACGAGCAGGCGGCACCACTGATCCACAGCATCTGCAGTGTCATCGTGGGCCAGTGCAGCGAGGAGGCACAGAGGCTGCTGGGCTCTGCTGCTGCCAGGAATGAGAACAATGGCCCAGTGGCCAGTTGTAGATTCAGGTCCAGCAGCTCCAACTCCAGCAGCATCAGAAGCTCCATAAGCAGCTCCAGCAGCTCCTGATCTAGTAGTGGGGCTGCAGGCTCCACGGTGGAGGAGGAAGCTGGTACATCAGCGTCCACCTCTCCTTGCAGTCCCAGGAAATGAGAGCATCTGTGTGTTGCAACAATAAAACATAATAGACCTGTGAAAATACATTCTGTTCCTCCTCTAAATGAATATTCTCATATCCAAAACATCATTGAAGATTGAAGCCAAAACGTCAAGTAATTTTATTTCAATCAGCTTTGTTAAAACATTAATAAGAGCATTATTGGCTTAACAAGCGTCTGAATGAATAATAAGCAGAAAATTTGCACATTCTGGTAGCACAACTATCACAAGATGTTACTTCCTTCAGTAAGTCAGATTTTCTGGCGAATTCAACAAACAGGTTTGGGTTTGTTTTGGTTTGGTTTTTTTTTTTTTCTCTCTAAAAAAACTCCAAAGAGCTCATACCTTAGTCAGTTCAAGGCAAACAGTGAAATGCTGCCTCTTATCAAGGCACCTTCCTTTGATGTCTGTTTTGTATTACAGCAGAAGGATTTCAGCAAAGCCTCTGTGAGTAGTCAGATGCTACTGCTCACAGTCTGAAGTGTCTGTGAGTAGTCAAAGTGTCTGTGAGTAGTCAGCTAAAGGAGGGAAGTGTTATGAGTTGTTTCTAACCAGCTTTCCTTATCTGGATTTCAAGATACCATCTT
>NW_020955690.1:893851-895638 GCF_003031625.1 Empidonax traillii
TTCGGAGGAAAGTATCTACAAAACTGGTGTATTTCCAGGATAGCGTAGCAAAATCTGTTGGGTAGAACAAATCCAAAAGCTGGACAACCATGTTAGGTTTCTATTCCACTGAGGAAGTGAAGGCCCAAGTTAAGCACCTGGAAATTACCTTTAGAGAGAAAGATATTTCCATTATCACCTGTTCTAGAATATTCATCTCTTCTGTGAATAGCCATCAGTATGATAAAAAGAATGGCTGTTCAGTGTAACATTTCCTCCAGGTAAGGAAAGACAAGCTTTTGAAAAGTAGTATGTGTGCTTTTACAGGAGATAAAAGGACTTCAAATAGAAATACAGAAATACAGAAACTTTGGCAAAGTTGTATAATAATATGCAAAAAAGGCTTGGGCCAATACTGGAACTGAACACTCCAGGGGAGTCTGGGAAGAGGCAAGAGTTAAGAGAAATCAGACTTCTAATCAAAAGAGGGAATCTGTCAAATAAAAGGCTTAATAGTCCCTGAATTGTTCTTCAGCACAGAATAAACCTGACCTCTTTAACCACTTCATATCCAGGATCAACATCTGCCTTCTCACCAGTCACACAGGTCAGGAGGCCTCAAAACACCTGCACCCCAACTCCATGACTCACACACTTAATCCCTCATTCCTAAAGAGGAAGTCTGGGCCCCAAAGTCTGAACCTTCAACAATGGAAAAGATAAACTTCCCAAATGCAGTTCAAAAGCTGTCACAGCTGACAATGTTTAAGGAGCAGGAGACTGAGAGGGCGCTAAGGAAGGAGTCCTGCCAACTCTCTCTGTGCTGGCACAGTGACCTGCTCCTCCCCACACTGCCCTGAGCAAAACAATCTTATCCAGCCTAGAGCTTTGCAGGGACTTGATCAGAGTACACATCTCTTTCTAAGGAGATACCCAAGAGGAATATGAACTAATCATTGGAACATTGAGAGCAATAGTGGCCAGTTTGCACCAGCTGAGGATTTCCCAGCTAGAAACTTTACTGAAGGCATCAAGATACTGAGAGGACAATAAAACTGCAGCTCTAGCACATACACAAACATGGCTTTCTCTTCGTGGCTATAGGCAAGGTAGGTCTTACACAGCAGCAGCAAGTGCAGTCCAGATCTTGCTTTTCCTTTGTGTTCAAAAACAAAAGAAATAGACCTGGATTTGGTTAAGTTATAACCTAAAAGGCTTCCACTTCATCCTCACAAATACACCTGCACTATGTATTTTTCCCATGAAAATGAGCACCTGAACTTGGCCAACACAGGCTAACATGTCTTATGCTCATTAATGTGGGATATTTTTGATTCCCTTTTCCTTTCAAAATCTTGCTTTACCAAGCAAATGCTTCACTGTCCATTAAAAGCTTAACTAAAGAAGCCTTTACTTCTCAGGCATGCAACAACACTAAAAAACTCTTCAGTTCAGGCCCCAGCATTGCTATCAAGTAGAGTTACCTCCAAAAAGGCAGCCATTTCAGGGCAGGATGATGAAAGCGTCTCCTCACACACCTGCAACACAACTTCAACAGCTGCTGATCTCAGGCTGATGGCAGCAAGGTCTCCACAAGCACCATGGTCACCACCGGCCACCAGTGTGCCAGTGCTGCCATTGCCCTCAGGCCCACAGAGCCCCCATCGTCCTCAGATCCCCAGAGCCATTGCCGTCAGTCCCCATCACCACCATCACCCTCATACCCCCAGTGCCGCCGTTGCCCTCAGTCCCCCAGGCCCCCACTGCCCTCGGACCCCCAGAGCCATCACCCTCTGACCCCCAGAGCC
>NW_020955690.1:896226-926954 GCF_003031625.1 Empidonax traillii
AGTCCCCTTAGTCTAAACCACCTCACTCCATCTCTCAGTCCCCCTCAGCTCTCTCAGCCCCGCCGCTCCCCCTCTCAGCCCTCACAGTCCCACCGACTTCCTAGCCGCCCCGGGCCCCCTCAGCCTCACCGTCTCCTCAGCGGCTCGCAAGTCCCTTCACCCTGCCGGGAGCCGGGGCTGAAACCGCTGCTCGGCCCGGCCGGACCTGGGCGGAGGCTCCTCGTCCCAGAGGGAGGGACTCGGCCGGCGGTGCTCCCTGGGGTGGCTCTGGACTTTTTTTACTTGTCAGACTTTAAACTTGCACACATAATGTTTTAATTTCAATGGTAAGTTGGTTACAGTTTTGGTTGGGGTTTTTTGCCCTTTTTTTTTTTTTTTTTTCAAATTTACCTTTTCAGTAAAATAACAGCGTTACTGATCAGCCAATACAGTATACGGAGCGTGAAAATTATTTGCAAATAGAATCCAGATCAGTTAAAGAAAATCTATTAGAGAAGTAGCTGGCTGTATAAACAAAATTAAATGAGAAATAAGTTTGATTTGTACGTTGGGTCAGTCCTTAATGACAAGTTCTCCCCACATAAAGTTCAGCTGAACTCTGTTGCTTTCAGTGTTTTCAGGAATTTTTGGGAGGCTCTATATGTGAACCTATTAGCTGGGAAAACAAAGTGGATTTAAGAGTTTAAATAATGTGGACTTCTACCATCTGTAGATTTTTCCTGTAGTATATCTACATTTTAGCACAAATGTTTCTTTGCCCAAAGTCTAATCAGTGCTTTCTTTACTGCTTTCCTGAAATACTTTTTGAAATACTTTTTTGAAATACAAAAAATTGCTTCATGATAATGTGCAATTGAGATGTTACTGTGAAATTTTTATACTTCATGCTTTTAGATCTAGCCATCGGATCTCTGTCTTGTTCATATATACATGTATTTCTTGTATTTAATTTTCTCCTTGACAAGTGTTAATATAAAATTGGAATAAATTTGTATGTAGCATTTTTTGAAATACAAGGAACAACAGCTTTTTTGTCTGTCCATTTATTTATACAAGTATCCATGTTTTTGAAAACAGATTTTGTAGTAATCTTCCCTTTTTATACTGTTTTTCAAATATAAAGCCAAGCATGTATTTAGTGAAAAAATGCTTTCCACAATGGATCTTAATGAACTCAGTGAAAGCTCAGTCCTTTGTCAGCTGCTTTAGGAACCAAAAACATTTTCTGCTGAAATCCTAGTGACTGCTCCCTTATTTTTATTATGGCTTATGACTCTCTAGCCTGGGCCCTCAGCCCCTGAGAACTGCTAAGCTTTTGATTTTGGCATTGTAGTTGTGACTGAGAAATCTGAAAATGAAGAAAAAAGTGGAACAAAAGAATAGGCTGAGTTCAGAATCAACTCAGTCAGTCAGAGTATAAAGAAATACATTCACCGTGACAAAGGTCCTTAAGTAAGGATGAATTTGTGTAGTATTTATGAGAACTGGGAATTAATGGAGGAAAGAGATTTAATCAGAAAGGCCTGATGGAGTCTCTAACAGAAATCATTCTTTCAGAAGGCTCAGTTTTGTGACAAACTTGTCTACTCTTTGATCTTTGATTGCTACAGTTGATTACACTTAGTTGGTGGGGATGTGGTGGACACTGGCTGGATGGAAGGCATTGAGAAAAAACCAAAATACACTACCATAGGCATAGGCAAGATTAAAAGAAAAAAAAAAAAAAAAAGAGTGAGGTTTTGTTTGTTTCTGTGTTTTTTTTTTGTTTTAATGAAGTGACAGCAACTTTTTAGCATTTTACAGTAACAGTATCTTCTAGTCCATTGACATTTAGCTCACACTTCACTAAATGTTGGGTACTGCAGTTACCAGTTGGTCACTGAGAATTAAATTTGGGTTCTTCCTTTCAATTTCTGAGTATCTGTAATAATGATAAGAATATTCTCCAGTTACCCTACAATAATAGGTTTCTCTGCTGTGAGTGTATATAAAATTTGGAAACTAGTTAGTCATCTAGTACAGTTTAAGCAATGGTTTTCTAATGCAGAAAAACCCCTGCTCTCTCCCACAGCAATTGAAAGACTAAATCTTTTTAAAAGAATGTTTATACATTCTTGTCAGAAAGAAGATAAAAATGATTGTTCTGAGGAAAATATACATGAAAATGTCTATTCTAGCCTTATCTGAAGCAGCGTGTTAGCAGCTAATGAGCCCTAATGAAAATGAAGATCATCTGGAATGAACCAATCAAGACAAAACCAAACAAACTGACCAAACAAAGAAACCCCAGACAGAGAAGCTGAAGACACTGATATATCTAAAGCTGTTTTCGGGGTGCTGGCATCTGTCTCTGCCTGACTGCTGGCCTCTGGCAGCCCTTAGTTCTTTTCCATGTCTGTGTCTCCATGATTAGCAGGCTGGGTAGAGATGGCTCATCCTGGTGCTGGTCCTGCTTTTCAGAATACATTTTGATTCCTTATTCTAAGCAGGATTTATGCTTACACATCTGCTGACCCACACTTGGTTTTTATGCTTTATCCTAATCTATCTCTCCTCCATTGAAGGGAAGGATGTTGTAGGAGCTGAAGGCCTCACAGAATTCCAGACCAGTGGCATTTGCAACTTTGTCCACTGGGACAGGGTCAGTCCATCATAGAAGGCCACCAGGTGAGGTGGCCTCCTCCTGGGAGCATGTTCTTGCCACCTAGGCTCCTGTGGGGTGAGTCCTGTCTGCAGGAAGCCCCAAATATCTGACAGGATGACCACTGTTTTAGGAGCCCTTCCCCCAGAGCAGCTGCAGCGGGATTTCCTGTGTGAGGAGGTGCTACTGGAATGGCCCTGGGAGCTCTGGGGGCCCTCAGATGACTGTCGGGCCTGAGGGACAGGGAAAGGCACCATAAGAGGGAGAAAGCAGCTCCTCAAGACTTTGTCAGGGAAATAGTCATTTATTTGCTTCTGCTCAGCTAAAGAGTTTCTGGAGCCCTGCTACTGCCAACCTGCGAGGCCACCTCTTGCTGGGCTAAGGAGAATCCTGGGGGCTGGGGACCCTCCTCTTTGAGGGTTGCTGGGATCCTCTGGGCGAGTAGTCCCTGCCCTATCAAGGAGCAGAGGGGCTGTGGCTGCTGCCCTGGGCACAGGGATCCTCTGGCTCCTCCTGGGGCTGGTTCTGCTCTGCAGGGTCAGGCACAGCTCCGGGGCAGCTGGGATTCCCTTGGAAGTCAGTCTGTGATGTTTCAGCTCCCTCTTCTACCTTGGAGCCTGCAGGGCTGCTGGTAGGAGTTCTCTCCTGGGAGCTGCTGGAGCTGGCTCTGGCTGCAGGCCTGCTGTCCTCATCTCTGGCCTGGTGGAAGCCCTGCAGTCTCTGTGCCTCCTCACTGCACTGGCCCACAATGACACTGATGATGTCACGGATCAGTGGTGCTGTGTGCCTGCTGAGAAGGGGCTCCAGGACCTCCATCAGGACCTCAGCACGCAGCCCGCAGGCACAGAGGCCATGCAGGATGGATCCCTCTGCAGCCTCTACCCTCCACCACTGCTCCCCGTAGAGTGCAGCCAGCCTCTGGCGCAGCCAGGATCGTGCAGGGTCCAGGAGGTGCTGCTGGCAACGGAAAAGTGCTGCCCACGCCTCGGATGGGATGCCACCCACGGAGTCTGTCCCTGCATCCTCCTGCCCAGCTGGGGACAGTGTTCCCTGTGGAGAAGGTGGAGTGGGCACCACAGGGTGCTGGGGGCTGTTCTCGGCCAGGCAGAAGCGAGCTCTCCCTGCCCGGCAGTTGGTCTCCAGTCGCTCCTCGGGGGCTGTGATTTCAAACTGGATGTAGTCCTGCTCGCCCCGCTCAGAGAACCTGACAGTTTCCACTGGCTTGCTGCAAAGTGGGCACGCTGGGTTTGTCTTTGCCCACCGCAGGATGCAGCCCAGGCAGAACTGGTGGCGGCAGGGCAGAGTGGAAGCCACGTCATTCCGAATGCTGTGGCAGATGGGGCAGCTCCACTGTGTCTCCGTGGCCATGTCTGGTCCCAGCAGGCTGGGGGGAGCTGAGGACCAGGAGATGTTCCCACTCACAGGCACTGTAGAGCTGGAGCCAGTCTGACCCAGGCTCTGGCAGCACCCAAGTCTAATCAGTGAGGGACATGACATCGCAATCTGTCCCCTCGTGATGTCACAATGTGCTGCTCAGTGGTCACAATCTGCCGCTCAGTCTCGCACCTGAACATGAATAGCAAGGAACACAAGGTCACAATCCATTCCCTGGTGATGTCATAATCCACCACCCAGTGATGTATCCACCAACCAGTGGTGTCACAATGGGACATCCATCCCTGCATTCCCTTGTGCTTTCACACACACATCTTGATCTTAAGTTTTTTGCTCACAGGGAGCTGAAAGAAAAACAAACTAAAGGAAAGTGAAGTAGCTGGTTTCTACTACTGAGGTTTCGATTATTCTCTTCCAGTCTACAGCTTCCAGTGTCTCCAACTAAATAGTTCTTGCATGCCATTTACTTTTTTCATATCTAACTAGCTCAGTAACCAGTTAACTATTTACCAACTTAACAGCTCCCAAAACAAAATAACAATTATGATTTCAAGTTAATCATAGTCAAAGGCTTAAAATCTTCTCAAAGCTACAACTTTGGATTGACCATGGTCCAGATAAATCCAATAAATATACTGGATGTATTCAGTATTGTGGCCAACAAAAGGCAAAGGGTTGTATGAAATAAAACTGGCTAAAAGATGCATTGCATCAGATATGTATCAGTAATATTTTCTGAAAGATTAATATTGCTTTGTAATAATTCTGAAGGTCCTCAGATGCCTACATTTTTTCTGCCCTTAAAATGTAAAAATCTTTCTGCTGTTGAAAGTGCAAGCATTCCTCAGGCTGTTAAAGGACTTTTGGAACATATGACTTCAAATAAGAACTGTTTGTCAAATCTTTTATAAGAACTTAGGGAAAACTTTTTGCAAAATTCGCATTCCTGAACAGAACTAAGATAATTTTGCCTACATTGTATTCTTCACTACTGTCAGTGGGAACCAGGTAATATATGCAGGTAAGATTCATGAAATGATGCTTTAGAGGCTCTGGACTACAAAAGCCCCATGAACAGGCTTAAACTGAGTCAGCCTTCAGTCAGGGGGGTTCAAGAATTAGCATCTGTTACTTTCAACATGCTGCCTTTTTAACTTCTTGATACTAGTCAGCCTTTAGGTTTTAATTATGTCATTAAATCAGTGCTTGCTAAAAGGATTTTTTTCCTGTTACTACCTTTTTTCTTTTTTTCATACTACTAGCTAATTGTGTAAACTCTCATCTCTTCAGAGGGTCACCACTCCCAGACTGCCAGAGATGTAACTCAAGAGACTTCTATTTTGTGGGTGAAAAGGGAAAAAGGCTATACTTCAATGATTCTTTAATGAAATAATAATAAAAAAAAATCCATCTTTACAGCTCCTGCTGCATTTTAAATAGCCAGTTGCAAATGCAATAAAGGCTTTAAGATTGGAATAGAAAAGCCTATTTTCTGAAGTATTCACTACTGAAAAAAACTGCTTACCTTACAAGCAACTGAAGTTATTTTCATTACATCTTACCTGAGCTGGGATGTTGGCCATCGAATTTTGGGACACACTAGCCTGTATAAAGGTTTAAAATGCTGCTGGAGGCTGGGCCACCTGGTCTCCCCACATTGCAGGGAGCAACACAGAACAACTTTACCATTTACTAACTTATGCTAACTATATTCCATTTCAACATATGTGTCTGCACCACAGCTTTAGGATTTGTTCACAACACTTTTCACAGAATGTAAAGGTTGAGCATCCTACAATTAGGGCAGCAATAACAGGGCTTGTTTAACAAGACACACTACAAAGTTCATATTATTTAATGTCAGTAACTTCGCTTTATAAGCTAAACTAAATGTTTAAGGCTTTCCCTTGGGAATCAAAGTGTATCTGGTGGCATTTCAGAGACTAAAAGGTATTAAAATACTATGAAAATATAATACTCCAATCCTATACAGCATGTAAACATAGTGAAATATCCTGATCACGAGGGAGTTACATTTTTCTGCTTCAATCTTTTCCTGAAGCTTTGCATAGGTACTAAGGTTAATTTTTAAAATTCCTTTTTAGCCTTACTATAAAAACACCTAACTGTAAAGCCAAAATAAATGGAAGTATCTGTGACAACTGAGTCATAGGTCAAGACTGGTACTAACAAAGAGCTTATCGTTCTTGAAACCTTACATAATTTCTAACTGCAAGGTGGATAGTAAGGGATGAACAAGTAAACTAAATTTTGGACTTGTTTACTCTGATGAGTTTAGTGAAGTTGCCATTGACTTATGGTACCATAAGTGAGAAAAGAATCTCATCCAAATGCTTCAATCACACTCAGAGAAAAATGTTTTCTGATGGGAAGGTTTGGCATGTTTATTTTCACTAGCCACTTCCTTCAGATCAGTATATACATATTCTGCGTTCAGAAAGTGTAGTTACCTTCACTTAACAGATGTATCTGAATAATCAGATTCCAAATAAGAACAAGAATTGAATCCTTTTCCATGGATTGTAATGTGATAGGAGTCAGATGGAATGCAGAGCATGTCTGGAACCGATTCCACAATGACTCCCCATGTGCACAATCTGCAGCCTTCAGCACATTCTAAGGGGGATGAAATGGAGGGTGAAGCAGAGAGGAGAACCCATGGCCAGGCTCTGTTGAAATACTTATGTGAGATATCAGAGTGAAGGAAAATATGAGAATTGTTGGCTTCAAAGAATGCATATTCATCATATGCATGTACTTAAATCTTGTGTAATTGCAGAAATTGCTTTTAAAAATTTTCCTTCTTTCCCTTTTAAGAGAAATCCTCTGCACTAGAAAGTACAATTGATTTACAACAAGATGCTGCTGGAAATCACTGCCATGATCTTAACCAGTACCACTGATACAATGTAAATTACAGTCAACAGTTTTGACCAGAAACACAAAACACAATCCCTCCCAAGTCAAAATCTCAGGAACCAGAATGAGGTTTATTAAATTCCAGAAAAACACTGGATTTACATAGAAGAGACTGCTCCATTATTAAAGACAATTATGGTAAATTAGCTTTATTCTTTCTGTATACATTTCTCATGTTCCACAGGACCTTTAATAAATTATCCCCAGAAATTGGCTGCTTCCAAGCTCGACTTGATGTTGTGCATATTTTCCCTGCGTTGTTTGGTATAAACATTTGCTTCTCCCTTTTGCAGTCGTTGCTTCAGAGCAGCCTTTTGCTGCTTGGTCAGCTGACGTTTTATCTTCTGCTTTACCAGTTCCTACAAGCAAACAATTCAGCATCAGAACTTTCTTTGGACCATTTAGCACCACAACACAACAACAGCTCTTTCTCAGCATCACCATGAACATGATGTTGACTGCAAAAAGGATGATTAGAGGTGCTTCCTTGTAAGAAAATCATAAATCAGCTGACTGAAAAGGAAGATTCTCTGTTGTGGACAAAGCCTGTAAGGAATGCCGCATGTGTGTTTAATGCCACACCCCAAGGACTCCTAGCATCTAAAGGGGTTATCTATGCTATGGTCTTCTCACAGTCTTAGGTCTAATAAATAGCACTTTAAATCCTGCCTTACAGAGTTTTAAGTGTCTTTTCTTACAGAAATGATAAAAGACCAGCACCTCTCTATGCAAAACACATTACTACAAAAATGTAAAAGGTGATAATATTCTAGAACACTTCAGGTCCAGCAGTAATTATTTAGTTTGTGCCTATTTTTTTTAGCACCTTGGTTTTTCTAAAGTTTAGATTACAAAGATCTGAGTGCTTCTAATGGAAAACAACAACTTCTTGCCACAAGTGTTCCTAAGTCAGGAGTGATTTGCAATTCCTGCTCCAGTTTTCCCATTGTGAGGCTTTTTCCTGTAAATATTCACAAGGTCAGGACTGTCTCCTGCCTCCACAGTATAAACACTGAAAAACAATGACTGCCATTTACACAAAACTGCAGTAGTTTTATGAAATTTCATGTTACGTGCACCTGTGCTTCATTCTGCTATGGATGACATGGTAACAGTGTTTGTAAACATGATAAACGCCAGAGGACAGTTTTACAAATAGGTGCTGGCAGCTGTGTGCAATTTAACGTGGTCTGAGAGCAATAAGAGCAGAACAACAACAATATTTACCGGAGGAATGGTGGAGCAGCTCCCAACACTTCTCACTGATGAGATACTTTTAGTCCTTGTTCTGTGCCCAGCAACAGGAACAACACACTCCTCACTAAGAGAACACATAAATCAATGTATTATTCCATTAGCAAGACCTTGGCCTTTCTGAGCACTATGTTTGAGTCTTAACCTTCTGGCATATAACCTGAAAACTCACAAGAGAACATGCCTAGTGCTACAAAACGTTTGTATTTTAAATATTAACACTAGTTTTCCAAAACAGGCACTTCATGAAAGGAAAAAATTTGTTGCACAACAGTCACATGTGTATCAAGTACACAAAGAGAAGCCTCAGAGCACTAAAAAAAAAATGTCTTAGATTGTGCACAATGTTTTGACAAGTCATTTAACTGAAAAGCAAAAAAACAGATGAGGACTATTAGCTTGATCTATGCATCCAGGTACATGGCAGGCTGCAAACTCAGGAATTAAATTTCACATACAAGGGGCTAGTCAGAAGGTAAGCAGGAATTTGTAAGTATGTTGGGAGAGGAATTAAAAGCTAGAACAACACACGATGCAATGTATTTTAATACTACAGTCCAAGCCATTCATTTTGGCTAACTTCAGCTGAGTAAGCAGCAGAACACTTTGACACAGAGTATCTGAATTATACACTTACTCATAAAAGTTATTAAGAAGTAGTATTTTAACATAAAGAACTCCTCCACTAGCAATATTAACTGAAATAAAAAGGGGAAAAATATATATATATATATATTTTATATATATACAACAAATTAAGTTGGTCTATGAAGTGCAACACCTGTTTTCTCATTAGAAACTATTACACAGCTAGACAATCATGAGACCATCAGGAAAGATATTCACAGAAATGTTTTCAAAATAAACTACACTTTTAGTCTTCAGTTAAAACAAGGGCAGCTGAAGAGCAGTCCTTCTTGAGCTGCTTGAAACATTCACATTTACTGGGAGAAGGGGAGGAACCACATCCACTCCTAGATAGTAATTATGAATCTTTACCTGTAATGCCTGAACTCCTGATTTAAAGTTGACGAGTCAACCAGCTCTGGGCACTCATATTCATTCTCCTTGTCTTTACAGGACCCTCTCTGACCCCTCTGATCTTCCATTTCCACAGCATTTTTGTTTATGCTTTTGCCTTTAAAAGAAGTAATCGCAGAACTCTCTGCATCTCCACTGCACTTCCAAAGCATAGCTTGCCCTCCAGCTTTCTCCAAGGCTGAACTCAATTCTGCCATACTCAGCCTTTGCGTATTTTCTCTACTTTCAGCTGTATCAGCCTCTTCCTCACTGCTACACACGGCATTGTCAGAGGTCCTGCTTTCAGAGAAATCACCCACTTCATACGTGAAGTCTTCATTATTTTCTCCATCTTTGCTGAAGAAGTTCAGCTCATTCTCAGCATCTTCTCCAAGCTCTAGTACCTCTGTTGTGTTGTCATGCTTGTCAGAACCTGGTGGACAAAGCAGGTCGTCATCATCTTCCTGCATTTCTTTTGTGTAGCCACTGGCAGCTATCTCTTTATCAAGAGAACACTCTCTCCTGTAAAAGAGGAATGTTTGGTTTTAATACGCTAAATTATCAAGCTACCAAAGTGCTACATTTTGGATAAAAATGCTAATCAAGTTAGACTGTAAGTACCTATACCTATAACAAAGAGGACATACTCTGCTGAAACACACAGGATAGTGCTGCGCTTTACATAAAGTATAAATACAATGTGACCTGAGAGAAGAAAACCTCTACAGATGATGATTCCATCTCCACAACCTGCATTTATGTTTATTTACAGGAAATTATTTTACTTTAGCAGGAAAACCATTTCATTTTAAATTCAGAGTATGCTGAAGCACACAGAGTACTAAAGCATTGCACAGAGAGTGACTCAAGTGTGGGACCCCATTGGAAAAGTGCTCAGAATAAAATTAGGCCATTTTCAGTGCAACAGCTTCAGTCTTAAAATGACTTTTCCAAAGGGAAAAAAGACATTAGGAAGAAAAGTTTGAATGTAATGCTTGAAGAGGCAGTCACCATATTTATGAGCATTTTAAAAACAGAATTAAAACTGAAACCCAGATTAATCCTCAGTATACCAAAACTGTCAAATAGGCTGATTCTGCATCACTGTTAACATTTGTTGGACATTCATCATTTGGATCAAGCTTTCAGATTGATCTCTCTTCCTTAGTTGAAAGAAGACAGACAAAGGAGGCAGCACAGATTTCAAAGCACACTTTAGCTTCTGAAGACCACTTACAGTAACTTCGCTTGAAGAAAATACAACAGGAATGACAAAAATATACTTTAACATTGCATAGTTAGGTGTATTTTTTTTTAAATCTTGTACATGCATCTCTCAAGGCACCCATTTGTTTTCCACAAAACCAACACTAATGCCATAAATAAAAGAAATCAAATTCATCTGGTTGTTTCTACCTGATGTCTTTGAATATTGGGAAGAGCTCACTCTCGTAGTTGAAACGTTTCTTAAAGAACTCCTTAATACAGTTAACATCTCTGTCAAAATACCTGTAAAAAGCACAGAATTTTACAAACAAACAAAAAAATCAATGAAGTCTACTGCAGTGAGAAACTTTTACCCTATATTTCTTGTCCTTTACTGCTTTTTTTTATAAATTATTTCTATCAGTGACCCCAAGACAACAATCTAGGAAAAGAAACTGGATGCAGTTTAAATTTCTTTCCTAACTGAACAACATTATTATCTCTGAAAAACAATTAATTATGTATTTATTCTACAGAGACGTAGAATTAATTATGTATTTATTCTACAGAGATGCTGTCATTAGCATTTACTCGGAAAACACCTTTAAATTGGAACCCACCACTCAGCATTTGCATGTGATGTTGACATCATCTGAGGGAAATCAATCAAAGTGGCATGATCCTCATTATCCAAGATGAGATTAAATTCATTGAAGTCCCCATGAATCAGACCGTGATTGGCAAGTTTTACAATGAGATCCATTAATTCACTGTAAACAGCAGCAGGATCTTCCATGTGGTGCACCTGGCACCTGAAAAGTAAATAAAATATTCTGAACTTTGGAAGACTTAACTTAAAAATACAGACAAGTGATATGAAATACATCTGACGGAATGCCAGGGTAATTCAAGTTAAAAAGGCCCTCAAGTCTCAGGTCCAATACCCTCTTCAAAGCTGAGTCAGCCCTGAGACCAGACCAAATTGTTTAGATCTGTGTCTGGTTGGGATAGAAAAATTCCAGGGATTGAGAGAGACTGTGCAACCTCCCCAAGCAACCACTGCCTCTCTGTCCTCAACAGGGAAAAATGTCTCCTTATACCCAGGTTAAATCTCATTTATACTCACACTCACTGCCTCCTATCAAGCATCACTGTCATAATGCACTGTTTCAATATTGGATCAGTTAACTTTTATGTCTCTGCTGTTCTAGGTAATCTTATGGTCTCAGTAGAAATAAAGTAATAAAGGAATAAATTCCTTTCTTGGACTAAGAAGAAAAAAAAGTTTCTCTGAATAAAAATGTAAGAGAAGCAAAACCATATCAAATAGAATACTAGTGAGCATGGGCTGGAGGGCATTATTCAGCATGGTGAAGTCAGAATTCCTTCACAAGACAAGGAAAAACTCTAGCCCTGTTACCTTTCTTAACTTAGCATTGTTAGCGTCTCTGTAACACAGTGAATTAAACCTTCACTACTTACAAAGGATAGCCATCAACAAGTTCCATAACAACTGCGTGCCTGTTGTAGTCTATGGGTCTTGGAACAGGAAAATTTCTGTCATGCAAAGCCTGGAGAGAGGCAACACAATGAAATATTAAAATTAAATAGTTAAGGAAGCATCACATATATTGGCATCTAAGTTCATTTTTAAGTATTAATAATCAGCATTCCACCACACTGAAGATTAACGAAAGGTAGGTCATAATATTTTGAAACTCTCCTGTTTGCATTTTCTAATGCACATTTATCCATTCACTCGATCCACTCAACTTTTTTATGGGTTCATTCTCTTTTTACTCATTCTGTTGTTACCAGTGAATTTTTTTCTAAGACAGAGTCCCAAGTTAAAGTAATATAATTACACTTTTTGTTATTAAAATATTATACTACTACTGCTTTTCAGCACACAATCCACCCCCAACCCTCTGTTCAGAGAAATGTGACCCCCCCCCAGTTATATTCCCACAAGTTCTGACCACATAGTGCTTTACCAGTTGAACCATCTAAACCAAAAAAGAGGTCCTAAGGGTATTAGTTCTTTCTCTCTCTGTGGAGGCCACTGGTAGGGCCCATCACAGGGGTTTCTTTGGAGAAAAAAGAAAATCATATTTAATATATATACTACTCTTGAACAGCACAAAAGGAGAAAGGAAAACTATTTTTTTATAAGTAGTTTCCACTATCATATTTCAATCCCTGTACACTGTGTTTTTGTCCGCAGGTCAAAAAACCTGTAACCCTGAGAGTGGCAATATATTCTTGGAAATGAAATCTTTCCCCACAGTGCAGGACAAAGTGTGCCTTTTCAGTTCAAAACACTCATCTGGACTAAAAAGATTTCCCTCAACAGCACAGCAACAGCTGAAAATACGGTAAATTAAAAGATAAAAGAATTTTAAGAAACTTCAGCTATTTGCAAGCTTATGCAATGAATTTTAAAGGAAAAACTGCAGAGCTGGTGAAACATAGACTATCTATCCATAAATAACAATGTCAAACTCAAATTCACTGACTCTGTGGTTCTGTTCCATGTAATTTCCATGGCAAAGCTTATGGAAATCGTACAGAACATACAGCATTGAAAGTCTTTGAAATGTTTACTTTAAGTCCATCAGGGGTATGAAAAAAATAAAGCCTAAATCCTACCAGTCCTGAAAACACAGACCGATCAAACAGCAGTCTGAAAGACACCTTCCAGTCTGTTACACCACTGCTGACGCTGTGAGTGGCCACCTACCTTCATGTAGGCAAATTCCTTCATTGCCGCTATCCTAGATAAATACAGCCACGACATTTTGTGTCTGTGCTTGTGGTAGTCACGTTTATTCTTCAAACTGCGGAAGGAGGTTCTTCCAAGGCGGTGTAATTTCAGTGCAAACTGCTGCTCCTCTTCGTTTGCAACAATATAAATGTCTAGAAAACACACAAGGGCACAGATCTAGGGAACAAGTGATATCTAACAAGCCACAGTAACTTTGTTACTTCTCACCATTTCTGGCATGGCAAGTTCTACTGTAGTAAAGGCAGCTGAATTTACAGCTCACAGATCTGAACATGAAGAGGTTACTGTTGAAGCGTTCATGTTACTCCACTAGAAGAAATACTGATGTCATGTGGAACATGTTTCAGAGTTCACCTTTTCAGAGAAAAATCTTTCAGCTTAAGATTCCTACATTCAGGTGTAACACCCCTGGACTATCTGCATAGCAAAGGGCTCTTCTTGAGGGAAATCCAGGGCAGATGGAGTTCTTAATCACACTCTGGAGGAGCCACTCCTTTCTGCTGAGTGCACAAGCCATCCAAGGGGGCAGACTCCTAATTTAAACACTGTTAACAAATGGCCCATGTTTCATTTCGAGCATTTGTCCACCAATAATCCCCTTCTCTAATTACAGAAGTTACATCCTGTGTCAAATTACATGAACATAGGAGGAACCAAGAGAGTGTTCCAATGGTTTTGAGCCTATTTTATTTGCTGCCCTATTTTTAAGTGGGATGAAAAAGCTGAAACTTTGTTTTTGCTAAAATGGTTTGAAACTCTTCACAAAGCAAAAAACAAGCAGCATCTGCCTGCAAAGCACCTTTCTAAGTTATGAACTAAGAACCAGACAAAATGGGCAAACGACAAAAATGTTCTTGTTAAGAAATGCTCAAATGCAGCCAAAAGCCTGACGTTTTCCACCATTTCAACAACTGACCTTGGTGTTTCACAGATTAACTGATGGAACTATCCAGAGGAAAGCTCACCTAATTTCTAGCAAAATATTTGCAACATTAAAGCCGTGTCTGCTTAAAAAAAATTATTAAAAATGTTATTTTATTTACCTGATTCTTTGCCAACACCCATCTGGTTTCCTACAGAAGTGATGACTTGTCTTGAAGAGAGAGTTTTCAGAGCCAGGTAATCATATCCTGCATTAGTTAACCGGTAACCCTGGACAGCTGGGTAGAAATAAAACACAAGATATGTCATTCCTTATTATGCATACATCACATTTAAAATAAGCCTCATTTTAGTCTTGCTTCAGCTTACACCCAAGTAATGTTTCACCCCTTGGCTCCTTATCAGTCCAATTTGACTGAAAGGTAAGGATGTTTGAATTTCCACAACTTATGAAAATTGACAGCTGTGCAATAGACAGAAGTGCTGCCTCTCTCTAAAAGAGGCAATAGCAGTACCTTAAACAGCCTGAGAAAAGTCAGCGTTTGTGAAGATGCACATACAGGAGACACAGCAGGGACTTGGGATTGTTGTGATGAACTACAGAGACCCTTAATCCTCTGAAGAACTGGGACAAAAGGAACAGGTATTTCCTGCAGACTTCCCCATTATGTTTGCAGGGCCAGATGCAACTAGAAGGCTGAAGGGAATGGGGAAAGGCCTGCACAACTTGACACATGGCAAGGAATAAAAACTGCTTCAGTAGCTGTTCCTGGGGGTTGAAATGTCCAAAGACTCTGCAGTCTGTTCCAGAACTGTAAGGATGAAACTCATTTGGGTTGACTCCTACATGCATTTGAACATTGTTTTAACTGATGATTCTTTTTATTTTATTCTGAGCAAAAAAGGAAGTGAACTGTCCATCTCTTTCCTGCCTGTCATCTCCGTAGGTACACACAGCTCAGCAGATAACAGCACTTGGTGCTGCACAAACCCACATTCCCAGGGCAAGTCCAAAAGAAGGCAGCACAACTGCTCACACATCCCAACCTGCTGTGCAGGCACAGCTGCGAGGCACTGGGAACTGAGACTAAGAGAGGGAGTCCCAAAACAAAACTCAAACTCACTTTTGGTTCGTTCATAAGCCAGAAGTTTGTGCTTCACCAGCTCCCTCAGAATTTTATTGCAGCCGCCATGTTTGAGGTTGGCAATGGAAGCAATCAAGCTGGCAGGAACTATTTCATGGTTCTTCATGCCCATTTCCACCTAAAAAGAGATAAACAAAAATAATTTGTCAGCCAATCCAACCTGGGGAATTCTTCAGTTAAAGCCAGAAGGTGAGAGTGGCTGTTTAGATTTTAGTCCCAGCCACCATGAGCAGAGACATGGAGATGCTGATGATGTAATCTTGCCAGGGGTGTATGACCCCCTGAGCATCCCCAGTGACCCGCTGAGCATCCAAAACAACCACCCAGGACACCTTGGGCATCTTCCATGATCACCTGGACATCCCCAGTAACCACCCGAGAATTCCCACAGACTACCCAGGGCCCACCAGGCATCCCCAGTGACCCCTTGAGCAACCCCAGGGATCTGCTGAGGCCCCAGGGATCCCCTGAGTATCCCCAGCAACCACCTGGAACCCCTGGGGCATCCTCAGCTACGCCCTGGGCATCCACAGTGACAAGTAGGGACCTCTTGAGTGGCATCCTAAGTAACCACCTGAGCAACCCCAGAGTGTTTCCAGGGATGAGCTGGGACGTCTTGAGTATCCCTAGTGATCCCTTCAGCATCCCCTGGAACATCTTGAGCATCCTCAGGGACACCTTGAGCATCCCAGGGATCCCCTGAGCATCCCCAGTGACCACCTGGGACACACTGGGCATCCCCAGGGACCACTAGGGACCCCTTGGGCATCCCGAGTGACCACCTGAGCATCCCCTGGGTATCCCCAGCGACTCCTAGACACCTCCAGCGACCACCTGGGACCCCCTGGGCAGCTCCAGTGACCCCCTGAACATCCCCAGGGACCACTCGCCACCCTTTGGGCACTCCCAGCGACCACCAGCACACCCAGCACCCCCCTGCCCTCACCGCTCCCTCCCATCCGGGCGGCCGAAGGAGATTTCGGCCCGACCAGGTCCCTGCCCCTCAGGAATTCCCAACGTGGAGCCCCGGGGGAAGGGGGAGGGGCGTTGCGCAGACTCCACACCGCGGGTCCCACCCGGCCCGGCCTGGCCCGGCCCAGCCCCGCCTCGCTCACCGCCGTCAGCACCCTGAAGTGCTCCCGGGACAGATACCGCAGCATCACCACGTTCAGCTTCCCCATAGCCACGCGTGGGGGGCGAGGAGGAGGAAAAACAGGAAAAAAGAGAAAGAGGGAAATCAGGGAGGAGGAAGCGGAGCAGGAGGGCAGGGAGCGGGACGCGTGCGCACAGCAACCCCCGTGTGGGTCCTGGCAGCTGCGTGAGCCCTCCACGCTCAGATCAGCTCAAGATCTTTGTGCTCCTCCCTCCTCACCGAGCTGGGATCGACCAGAAGCCGAAACGGAGCCAGACGCCGCTCCTAAATGGGCATCTCCTCCCTTCCATCCCTCCCTGCTGCGGGGCGGAAGTTGTTTGTGCGGCTCGTAAGCATCTGCCAGGACCTGCCCGAGGAATGGCCGCTGCTCCGCCGTGACGTGACAGCCTGGAAAAATGTGGGATTGCAGGGAGTCGGTGTCATTTGCGGTGGGAAAGAGCTCTTCAGGCATCCAGCCCAGCCTGTGATCCTACACCCCCCTGTTAGCCAGACCGGGGCACTGAGTGCCGCGTCCAGTAAAGCGAAACATAAATAAACATTGCATACATACGTATACAGTAATATATAAACATGCAAATATATAAACATACAAAATATGAACATACAGACATACCGAATATAAACATACAAACGTGTAACATAAGGAATAATTTTTCTGTTAGAGAAGGGTTGTAAAATTAGAAATTATCTTCTTTTTGTATTAGAAAAAAGAGCTTTAGGATCTCCAGATAATACCTTACCAATACTATAGAAATATTTTATCTGCTTATAAGTGATGTAATATCAATTATATTACAATGTGTGTGTGCAAACCTTGGAGTCTTGTTTTTGGAAAAGAGCTGCTTCTGCTACTTCAGCCAGAGGAAAATGACAATGTGCTTATAATGGACATGACAGCAGTACTAGTGGAGACTGGGATTTTGCTAAAAGCTACTAAGCCCACATTAAACATAGCTTCTTTCCTCTTTCATTTAGAGCTACCCTCTAATTCCTTTTTAGTGTATTATTAAATTACCTAATCCATCACAGTAGTCTGTGTTATGGAAAATATTGCGTCGCAGGAGCTGTTCAGAAATGGTCATATGGGACCAGTAGAACAATATTGAAAATTCAGGCTTGAAATGAAAACTGCCAGCTATATAAAAATGGTCAAGTCTTCATTATGTGTTTAACATGAGTATTCAAAACCTTTTACCGCTAAACTACCACTAATTTTGATATTGCATATCAAAATCCATCTTTGGGCTCACAACGTTACTTGGCAAAAATCTTCTTTTTTTTATTTTTGGTATGAAGAGGTTTGCATACAAACATCAATAGTAGATCATCTTGTTTCATACATTATGTACAAAAGTGCACTGAATTTGACAGGCATGAAATTTGTATAATTCTAAATTTTAGTATAATTCATGAGTGTTTAAATGAATACAAATAAATTATTTCAGTACAGAAACAAATGTGGTCTTCATAAACTGACTGCATTTAAAAATATTCTATACCAGGGGTATTTTACAATGCATTTGAAGAAATTACATTTTAAAGGATGCAAAGGATGTTAGTTGTTTTGGGGTTTTTTTTACTTAGTGGTTTGTTGGTGGGGTCTTTTTGTGACAGTTCAGAAAAGCAGTCAGATTTTCAGCTGATTTACAGGTGATTTACAGCTGGAACAACATTTCATGTCAGTTTGGTGTGAAATAATCAGTAAGAAAGTTATGATCAAAATAGTCAAACTAATCAGACAAATGGCTCAACGTGTACATATTTCTGTATGACCAAATCTTATTTTTGAACCTTTTTCTGCTTGTTGGTCTGAGAAACACCCAGTACTTACTGTGCCACTCCTGTTTTGCACTTAGGGGAGAAATCCTTCACTAAGGTGAGCACTGAAGATGCCACATTAGTCAGTGGTAGTTGTCAGTGAAAAATGCCTAGGAAAGGGCATCAGACAAAGGCATACATGTGATACTTATGCAGCACACTCACTCAGTTTGCAGCTGAGACAATTCCTGAATATTTGTTTGTGTTTTGATAGCTCTCCAAGGTACCTGTCTTTCTGGGGCTTAGATTATTTTTCAACATTTGAAAAGCTCAGTGTGGCACAAAACTGGGCAGCAAAAAGTTTCATGGCTTAACTGCAGGAGAAACATGCCCTGCATGCTTTAAATCTGCTACTTGCATTATATGCCACTCTTTTTTCACTATTACCTTAAAATGCACAGGTACAATTCAAGTTGCTTTTATGCAGGCTCCCCATATCTCTTGCTTTTATGTGGGATGCTATATTTGCCACATAGTAGAGGGTTCATTCATCCATTTGTGGACCCCCATTTTTAGTCCATTTAGTCTTTTTCTCAGATCTCTTCTTTCACTGCAAGTGCAGCTACTCCTAGATCAAATTTAATCAGAAGAGGGCAGCATTTCACTTATTTTGACAAATTGTTTTGCACCATTTCACGCTCAGAAATGAGGGTACAGCTTGTGGGGCCCTGAGAGAATGTTCTGATGAGGATTTGCCTTTCAGCTCTGCTCACTGTTCAGCCTCCAGAGCATGGTACAAGCAGTTTTACTGGAAATGAACACATTTTCCCTTAAACTAATTAAAAATAATAATGTCAACCACATCACTTCAAATTTAAAAAAATAATATCCTGGAAGATTTTTACTTGGTCCTGGGAGAATTTTACAAGACCACTTTCTGTATGCAGTTAAAATTGTCTGAAATTGCATAATTGTATGCAATTGCATATTTTGTGCAATTGTAATTGCTCAGAAATACACCTTATTTATAAACCTTCGATTTTTTAGGGTTGTAAAATGTCTCAGCTGATGATCTACTTGGCAAGAAGTTACTTGCAAGAAGAGGAGCTTTAGTTCAGCAAAGGTAGGCATAGGGAAATGCAAAATATTGTCATATCCTGGATCTGTCTCTTTCACTATGTGTGGAAAATGGCATTCAAGACTGGACCGCAAATAATGCATATCTGTTGTGTGCCCACATCTCTTAAAATGTGTATACAGCCCTGTGTCCATTTGGAGCTACACAGGTTCAAAGGATCAATCGAACACATACCCATGTCTGTTTGCAGGGAAAAAGATTCAGTTTCTGAAAGCCTCACTTGGATGTTGGGTGAAGTAGTGGGATTTTTTTTCATGGGTTTTCTTGTCATTGTCACTGCTATTTTTATATCAAACTACACACCTGGAATTTGTCACTCCAAGAAACATGTTTGCTTGGATGGATATTTTTGCTAACCTTTGAAGTTTTCAGCTCTAAACTGGAAACATGCATATGCACAGTGTATCTGTATTCATGGGATCAAAGCTTATATGAACACTGATGTAGAGAGGTAAGATGACCACAGAAAGCAGTTGATCATGAAGCTAATCTGTAGAAGGGAAGGGTATCCTGGTAGAAAAAGGAAATTTCTTAAAGTGGTAATGGAATATTCACCTTGGCTTCTCACCAACTACATCTGTTTTATTTGGCAGTAAATTAGATTAATTTTTCCCAAGTGGAGTCTGTCTGGCCTGCAACAGTAGCAGGTAATCAACATCCCTGCCATTATCTCATCCCAAAAGCTTTCTCATCCTGTGTCCTTCCCCATCCTGGGTGAGAGCTTGGCCCTTCACCATGGTAAAGTTCCACAATCCAAAGTTTGCTGCCAGCCACATGTTTGGTAGAGACTGTTCCATGAGACCTTCTGCATCAGCACAGACCAAGAAGAGATGGAACTGGTGGCCCAGATGAGTGCCCTTCAGTCCTCTCTTCCCTGTGTTTTGGAACGCAATGATATTTGAATATCTCAAATAGGGTACAAGGTAGATTCAACTTTTGAATTCCTCAAAGCAGGAGATAGATTGGGGTATTATGCTGATATTCACTGTTTCCCTAGCTAACCTCAGCATGGTAGGGACACAACTCAGATTGAGAAGAGATGCCAATTACATATTTAAGAAAACGGAAGAGAAGCCTGTTGAGCAGATGAAATTGGTAGCTGTCGTGATGTAGGAGCAGTGGCTGGCCCGAGGAGGGCCAGGACCCCTCCTCCCCAAGCCCTGGGCCAGGGGCAGGTGTGGCACTGAAGCCCCCCTTCTCTCCTGTAAGAAAGTAGAAAAAAAAACTTTAGAGAAGGACTAACTGCTTGGAAGAGAAACACTGCAGAAAGAATTCCAGCAGAGAGATAAGGGACCTCAAAGGTCAAAGTTGGCAGCAGCAGGAGAGAGAAGAGAAGTTCGAAGTGGGGAACTGCTTCTCCCCCCTCTCTCACGCTCTGTCCCTTCAGCAGGGAAAAGACTGAAAAATAAATCCCTGCCACCCAGGGAAGATTATTGGGGTGAGGAGACCCCCATGCAGCTCACAGAGGAGATTACATTACAATGAAGTAAGGAGATGCATGAGAAAGCTGAGACTTCATGAAAGGGCTGAAATGAAACAGTCCTGCTGGAGATTTGTGACCCTGAGAGAGATCTACACTGGAGGGAGACGGCTCAGGTAGGCTTGGGATCCAAGTGAAGGATCCATTCTAGTGCAGCTGAATTTGTGACCCTGAGGGGCAGTAGAGAATGGAAGACCTGTTGCCTGATGGATGAACCCATGTCAGAGAGGTCTATCAAGGACTGTTCTCCCGTGGGAAGGGACCCCACAGGAAACAGGGGTGGACTCAAAAGCCATTATCCCCTGCGACTCTGTGGTGAAGATCCATGGTAGGCAAGTGTCCCCCTGCAGTCCATGGAAGACCCTTCAGGGCCTGGGTAACCCCCCAGCCTCTGGTCTTAGGCCAGGAGGGGGTGGGCAGGGAGGTAGGCCCAGCACTGAGGCCGACACAGAAGAGAGAGAGAAAAAGAAACAGTTCCAGCTCCGACGAATTGTAGTTGTCATCCTAGAAATAATAGAAGAAGAACTTTAGAGTGCTGCAAAGTTACTGAAAAGACCTGAAGCTCCGGAAATGGAGAAAGAGACTGCTTCTCCTCCTGAACCTGATACAAAGTGGGGAGGGGTATTTTTGTAAATACATAATACTTTCAACTAATTAGAATTGTTGTAGATGTAGTTCTTCTGTTTTCTCTTGCTAGTAATAAATCTTAATATTATTCTCCAAAATCAGATCTCTTTTGTCTGCATAAACCTTCTCTCAACTTATAGCCATTGGAGGGGGGGGGGGTGGTGAGAGAAAAAATTGACCCAGAGCAAACCCACAACATTTTTGGTGGAAAATGCAGGCAAAGACTGCCCAGAGAGGCAGTGGCCATATCAAGCCACGACACAGAAACTTGCAGAAAACTGAAATTTCCACTTTTCCTCCCTCTAGAGCATTTAAAATCCTGTGTTAGTAGTAAATAGCATTGCTTTCGTTTAGATGAGGAAACTCAGTTTTTGAAAACAAAGGCTAAGAAAAGGGTATTAATGTTTGCATCATCCTTTCACTGAACATGCCAACAGCAGAACCGATGAAACGCTGTAAGGAACTTGCTGCAGTTCCTTCTCTGCTTTGGGTGTCTGGATGACCAGGATTTGACTAAAAAAATCTATGGTGTCTTCTCAGGTTGGCTACAGCTTGGAGGTGAATATGCCCAGGTCTTGTCCCACAGTGAGCTCACCCAAAAGGCCAAATGCTCTTTAAATGCAGACAAAGTGTGACTTGCCATTTACTTTGTCAAAAAACCAAAACTCCAAGTGCTAAGTCAGGACAGAAACAAAAGCTGTTTCCAGCTCACTCTTCCATGACTGCTGTGCCTTTAGACATCTGGAGTCAGGCCATGGAGCTGGAGTGAATTAGGGTCTGTATCTGGATGGAACACACTTCTATCATTATGTCTGAGGACAATACCACGTAAGTAGATAAAAAGTCCTCCAGAATTTAAAGATTGGAAATATATATTCTTCCTCATAGTCTTTAATTTCAGTTTTCAACTTTTCCCTTTTCAAATTACCTACCTCTTGTAGATCAAGATGTTCTGAACAGCAGCTGTGAGAGTACAAAGATGCCAGTCACACTGCAGGGCTTTATAAAGAGCATGCTGGAGTCCTTCAAATCACCTCTCTAGCAATCCTCTGCTTCATCATAAAGAGTGTGCTGGGAACTCTGTTCCTCTTCAAAAGTGGGATGTGGGGGATATGGGAAAAAGCACGGAAAGAAAGCTCTGAGCCACACTAAAGCCTTGAGGACATTAAAGATGGCAAATTTTTCAAGATAAATGCACTGCTCCTCTTACAGCTAAAATTAGAATCATAGAATCACAGAAATGTTTAGGTTGGAAAAGACCCTTAAGATCATCAAGTCCAACTGTTAACCTATCATCAAGTCCAACTGTTAACCTAGCACTGCCAAGTCCACCACTAAACCATGTCCCCAAGTGCCAGACCCATATATTTTAAATACCTCCAGGGACCAGGACTCCACCTGGAGAGCTTGTTCCAACCCTTTCAGTGGAGAAAATTTTCCTAGTGTCTTATTTCCAAAGAAACACTGTTTTCTATTGCACCTGAGATTCAGATCTTTCATGAGAATAAAAATAACACAGAACCAAGTAATTCTGTGGTTGTGCACAGATAACAGGAGATACAAATGAAAGGTGCCAAACAGAGTTTCATTTTAATACTCCCTAACATTTGAAGATTCTTCCTAAAGAGTCAAACAGAGATTCCCTGAAAAACTATATGTTAGGAAAAATTAAAGTTATCCTGCTGACGGGACAGGGTGGCCACTTCTGATGTAATTCAACTGCAAAGGGATGAAAAGTGCTTTTTCCCTCATTTCTTCACTTGTGTCTCTGTAACTCTGATATTTTGGATGTTGTGAATGATTTTACTTACATTTTTACATTAACTTGGATTGAGTTAAGAATAATTTCACAGTAAACTGGCTAGCAAGACATTCTTCAGACAGCAGCACAGGGAACCTGTAAACCTGGGCAGTGGGACACTCTCTACCTCCCAGAAGCACACTGCTTAGAGTATCCGAATGGTAGTAAATATTTCATGCTAGAAATGAACTAGGCAGCTGGAGAAGTGGTATCACAAATACTCAGAGAAGAATAAGCATCTTTGACTGAGTAAGAGTATCCAGGGAAGTGTTCTGTCACTTACCAGATCATTTGGGAGCATTCTCTACAAGGCTTTTCCACTTTGCCATTAAAATACTGATTAACAAGATCTATTGAAGGGAAATTCCATATTGAGTATAGTGGCTTTTGCTTTTTACAGGAACTCAAAATACTGAAGAACATAATCTTGCCCCAAGGAGAAAGGGAGTTGGTGATGCATAGGGAGAAGAAGAGACTGTAGTTGACAGAGTCTCTCCTGAAAAGGTCTGAGGGCTGATGTGTTTCTGGTGTTGTGGTGGGGAGGTTTGAATTTTGTAAATAAGATGTTGAGAGAGTTAGAGAGATGGGATAAAGAGATGTGTTTATCCTTGTAACTTTTCTAATAATAAGCACAGCCTAATCCCAGTCTAATCAATAGCTGGGGAATCTCCATTTGTTTCATTAGAATCTTCTCCAAAACCCAAAACATATGGAAAGGGAGATGTGCTATGCTAAATCCTAATCCACAGACTTTATATAATCTCAGATTTCTCTTACTCAAAAGCTGTGTCTGCTCAGTCTTTTGCAGACAGAACTAAACTGGCTCAGGCTGTCAGCTGTAATCCAGCTTTGAGCCTGAAGTCAGTCTCTCAGCAAGACTCACAAGGCTGGGCACTGCTCTGTGCTCTTTCCAACAGAGCTGGCTCACATCCAGTGGAGTGGAAGCACAGGCAGCGGCTTGGCTGGTCTGCAGAGAACATGTGGGCTGGCTCTAAATGTGCTGAAGCAGGTTTTTCATTCCTTGTATTTGGAGTACACAATGTCTGCTGCCTTTCTAATAGACAATAGTTCTCTCTCTGAAACAAAGTCATTAAGCCATTATCTTTTCCTTTATCAAAAGAGCATCTCTCCACACTGGCTTTTTTTTTTTTTCCTTTTGATTCTGTAGTCTCTCTGCTCACTAACATCACCCACTTCTAATTTTGCCACTGTTGATTTTTTTTCAGCATCTATTTCAGCCTGTTTGTATCTCTGTTCTACAGACTGAAAGGGTATTCAGGGAAATCTGAGGAAATTATTTCACCTCGAGCGTCACAATAAGAAACAGACAGTGAGGTAGAGCTACGAAAGGCACAGTGAGGTACAGAGACAATTATTTCACTTCAGCCCACACTATGGTCTCCAGGAAACACAATGACCTGATCAGATTACTGATCCTATCTGTCCTTGAGTAGGTGAGTCCAAACAAAAGGATGGGATGCTGAGCATCTCTTAAAAGATCTTTATCTATGATTTCTGATAACAGTATTTTGCAAGAGCTGCACATATATATTTGTATAGATGTATGTCTGTATCTGTACATTAAAAAAAATGTCACTTGTGCCTTGTGATCATTTTCAAGACACTGCATCTCCTGTTACATGGACAAAAACTGCCACACTTTCAAACAAAGGATGTATGTAAAGTTTTTGCTTACAATGTCCAACAGTTATGTAATGCTAGTTCTTTTACTTCTAAAAGAAGTAAATTAATATGCAAAAACCAAGAACTAAACAAGAAAAAAACATAACAATCTGTGTCATTCCTAAGGGGTCCAAAGTGAGCAGTAAAAAAGACAATACAAAACCCGTAATAAAAAATTGCAAAAATGTGACACATCTACAATAGATGCTCCATTGTAAGGAACTGACAATTTAAGTCAGGCAGGTGCCCAGACTGGTTATCTGCTATGGTAGAAAAAGACATCTGTGTGAGAAAAAATAACCATCTTCAGAACTGTGAGATTCTGGATCCAGATCTCACTGAATTTTTGATATGGGTCAGAACCAACTCACTCTATGTGTTGTGAGTGTGTGTGTGCATGTGGGGAAGGGCTGTGCCTGGCCCTGCAGTCCATGGTAAGGGCTGCACACCAGGGCTGTGCTGAGGGCACAGGGCAGAGCTGAAGGCAAGGGCTGCTGCCCACGCAGAGCACAGGGCAGAGCTGCAGGCCCTGCAGGGCTGTCAGTCAGGGCTGAGCTGCCTGGTAGCCCACCCACACCACAGCCCTGCAGCCTGGGAGTGGTTATAGCACAGCTTGGTCTGGCGTGGTGTTGCGGTTTTGTTCTGGGTCAATTTGCTTTTACACCCCACACACAATTAGTTGAGAGGAGGTTTATGCAGACAAAAGAGACTTGATTTGGGAAAATAATATTAACATTTATTACTAGCAAGATAAAAAAATGAATGGCCAGTCTTCGCGAACGAAGAACCAGGGAAGGTCTTTCCACCTTCCAGCCTGCGCATTGGATTTTTTAGGTGAGACACAGTGTGCGCAGAACTGAGCCCACCCTTTAATCCTGAGGTTCATCTGCCGGGGCCAAGCACGCTTGGACGGTGGCAGTGAGGTCCTCAGGACATAGATGGATTGCCTTACAGGGCTAACGAGCTCCATCTTCCCGGGGAGGGGCCCCGACCGGGAATCGAACCCGGGTCTCTGCAGTGACAATGCAGTGCCTTTCCTCTAGGCCACCGGGGGCAAGATAAAAAAATACTAAAGAACTATATCTACAATAATTCTACTTAGGTAAAAGTACTATATATTTACAGAAATACCACTACTTTGCTATCATGATTGTCTCTATGAAATGAGTAAGGTAGTGGCTAAAAACCTGTAACTGCTGATTTCAAACCTGTCTCCTCATTTTCTTGGTGTCATAGTTTTCTGACAGTGGCAGTGTCAGTGGTTCTGAATTTGTTTAGTGCTAATTAGTGATTTTTTTAATTGTCCTTCCTTAAGCTGAATTTATACTCTTTCAATGTTGGATTTTTCCTGGGACATAAAGTGGAGCTTATGTTTGAAAAAATAATGTGTTTTTTTATATGCAGAAGTAGCCTGAGATTTTGAAACTTTTGCTTTATTATGCAAAATACTACAAAGTTTAATTTTTAGAATGTATTGCTGCAGAGTGCTAAGTAAAGGTTCATAGCAGCTGTTATATTTAAGGAAGTTCACATTTTCTGCTAGCAGACAAGTATGAGTCATGTTGCTGTTTTTATTTCAAGCAAAAGCTGATAAATGCTGATCAGGGCATCCAGAAACAAGTCTGGATGACATCTGTCATTTCAACCTAAACCAAAGTACCTTCCTTAACCCAAATCTTTCAGAAGTACACTTCTGAATTTGCAGATAGTATTTCTCTTGCTCTGTTCTTTACAGGCTAATTCCTACCTTTAAGGAAATAAAATTCTAAATAAATATTTAGAGTTGGGAACCCAACCCAGTATACTAAATATTTACTCCCTTTTCAAGCTGCTCAGATTCCAAGTAGTCAAAACTCTGCAGGTAGTGCAAGCTAGACCAGGTGATATATCTCAGCAAAAGAAGAGACAGAGCAAAGGAAACTCTGTTTGGGTGTAATTACCATGTTTGAGACCAATGAAAGTGGATGAAGAGCAAACTGTTTGGGAGAGCAATGCCCACTGTATTTTCAGCTCCTTCCAAGCACCCTCACTGTAGCACTGAAGTAGGTGAGTGTAGGTGGTAGATGGATGGGGACCATTTCACTTAGAGATTCTCTCCCACCACATCATTAAGCATATTCTTGATATTAACCAATAAGAACTTTTAAAGTCAGTCTACTGACTTGGATTACATGCTAAGTAGGAAGCAAGTGCATTAAATGTTATGCATGTTTTACACTGAAATAGAAATTACTGTATGTGTAAAATAGTGCTAACGTACTCCTAAATTTGGGAGTATTGATGACAATTTTGTGATTCCATGAGTGATAAAAATTTGGCGGGAGGTGGTCATGTGTGGCCTAAAAAAATTATCCTCACCTCAGCCTAAAAGCTGAGTTCAGCTTTCCCTTAGAGACTGGGGAGAACCAGTTTAAGTTGCATTGGGTAATGAACCATGAGATTATGAACATTCACATACACTTGTATCTGCTGGTGTATTGAAGGGTAAATGCAAACAGATGGAGTTGATACACTTTTCTTGTCAGCAATTTGCTTACTCCCTGCAGGCTGAAGGTGAGGCTGTGTGTGCATCACTAATGTTGACAACCTGCAAGATTTAAATTTATTGAATTGAAATGAGATGCTTTCTATGGATGCTGTAGCAAAATAACACCTGTTGCCATGAGTCATCACCCCCCCCCCAAATCATATTCTTTATTTTAATTGAAATATTTTAATGTTTCAACTGCTGTCAGTAAGAAGTGTAAAATACTGCCTGTCCTCTTAAGAGATCATCAGCTCAGGATCTCCTCAAAATAATACTGTCAAATGAACTGTGAACTCATTTTCTAGCAGACCTACGTGGCACCTTTTGCCTGATTTCCCAAAAGTAACCCTTGGTAAGGAAAGCCTCTGCACAGAATGAGAGATATAAATTAATTTTACATATGTCTTTAAAAGCGAAAACCCTGCATGTTGTAAACTTAAAAGACTGGCAAAGTCAGCACTAGCAACAAGTGTAAACTTTACACTAAACAAGTGTAAAACTAAATTGTCAATTGTGGAGTAAAAAATAGTATTTTGATAGCTTTCACAAAAGTTTTTGTTCTCACAGCTGGATTTGGCACCTAGGTTGGTATGTCAGCACTTAATAAAGCTTCTAAGTGCAGCAGTAGTTGATGAAGGTGATACCAAGATTACTTGCCTTTCTAACCTCATAATTACTGATAATATGCAGGAAAATCCTCATATCTGAAGCTCTTGAGAGGATAAATTAGTATGTCCTTACCTTAATCCAGCTTAACAAAATTCCCCAAAGTTTCTTTCAGTGCCATGTGCATTTCTGTGCTTCACTCTATCATAGTGTGAGTCCTTAGTGCATGTAACTTACCTATTCAACACCAAATTATGTGCAAAGGGGATGAACAGTTATGTACCAAACCCCATCTGTTTTATCATTCTCATTCATTTATTGTTTTTTTGTGTGATGGTCATAAAAAAGACATTGTTTCTTCAGATTTCTCTAGCAAGATATGTTTTCATGAAGCAAGTGAGACTCAGGTTGTGATTTATTGGAGAATTACAGCCTAGGCTTGACTATCTGTGTTGCTTTCCTGTTTTGAAAAATTATTCCAACATTTCCTTGGTAGAAAGAAAGCAAGTTACAACAAATGATTATTTAACTTTTTTTTTTTTTTTTACAAACACTGAATATTTTCAGTTATTAGTTAACATATATGTAAACATGTTTCAATTCTGAGTTTACTTATTTTATTAATTCCAGGTTTATTTATTCAATCATGGAATATTTTTTCAAAAGGAATATGGATTTACAGAACTGTTAGTGATGCTATGTGTTGATATATAACAATAGTGATGCTATTTGTTGCTTCTGGAATACTAGAGGGAACAGATAGTGTTATGTGATGCAGTTTGATATATTTGCCATAATATGTCTCAGGCAATTTAATTCTGTATTACATTTTGGACTAATTTTTATCATAATACTGTGCATTTGTAATGATACGGTATTTTATTGTACTTTTCAAGCTTTACATTAACCTCAGGAGAATACAAAAAAGTAAACCAACACATGAATGTACTCAGTAGACATATGCATTTAATGATATTTTTTAGGTCGTTTCTGTAGCTACACTGAGTTCAATCAACCAATTCCCTTAACAAGACATGCAGAATGTTTTGTTAAGGGACCTTTTTTGTTCTGCAAAATAGAATAATGTAGGTTTGAGGAAGTGCTTTACGGGGTGAGGAAGAGACATGTTAAAAAAATAAACAGTAGTAATAAATTTAAAAATTATAAGATTAATTAATGAATTAAATAGTAGTACTATGTACAGCAGTAAATGATGTTGAACTAACAGAATTCCCAGAACAATGCTGTAAAGAGTGTAAAATCACTTTTTCCAGTCTCTCTGCAGCATTAGGACATCCCCTGCATCTACAGAACAAATGTGCTCTGCTCTCCAAGACAGGCTTTGGAATGCAAAACACAGTACAGAGCTGGGAAAGAATACTTCTGGTTTAGAAGTTAATATACAAAAATGATTTTGCCAGGCAGCTGAATGAAAAATGATGAGGCAATGGTAATCTGTTGGCTTCATAGCAGAGACAGAGCTTTAAAAAATATGTTAAGAGGTACAAATAGAGCAGGATATTAGATAAAAAGTTAACAACCATAATAAAAAACATTTAGTGATATAAAATTATCACTATTTTATTGCAGCAGAATGTGCAACTGGACACCCTGGGGAGCACAAAAGCTTAAAGAATTTTTAACCATAGGCTGTAAAGACTCCTGGAGAAAGAGTCAGCTTGGTGTGTTGTCACTATGATGAAGACCCAAAGCAAACTGGATGATGTGGTTTCCAGAGGATCTAATGAACTTGTAAACCACAAATTCAACTTTTTGGAAAGGGAAATATTAGAAAAGGGACAACTGAATAAACAGTCTTTACAGTTGTGAGTGAGGGAATTCATTGTTTTGACAGTTAAGCTGTATGGTAGCACTTACTTTATTGAAAGTTAATTCTCTTTGGTATTTTCTTTTTCCAGATTTCAGCAGGTCATCAGATACTGTGTCATGACTTAGTGTTTAAATAGTACTTTCAGATTGTTAACAAACGGCAGTTTTCTTTTAAGTGCACCTTGCCTTGTACATTAACATCTGCTCCTTCCATGCTAAAGGTCACTGTTAGCAACAATTTGGTAAGGATTAGTACATGCTAATGGAAAACAGACACCATCACCTCCAAGATGTATTCCTTTATCATACTAATGCATTGCAATTTAATAAAATTAAGTTATACAAGCTGAAGATGTTTGGTTTTGTGATAAATGTTCGTTTTAGGAAGCTCCTTGGCAGGCAGAAAGGGGTGCTGTGGCATCACTTGAAGCTGAATGTATTCAAAACCCACAAACTGAAACCTGGAATGGAGCTGAAACTCAAGACTAGAGAGTCTTTTCCTCAGGCTTGAGGGGATTTGGATAAGAAAACAGAGCAAGCAGCTCAGTTTCATTAGCTTTATGCTCTGCTGTGCAAGTAGATGCTATTAAAAAATATTTTTTTTAAGTCATTGTTATAACAAAAATAAAAATTAGAATAAAAAATTGTATAGAAAGATAATGTTGTGTTCATAGAATCATAGAATCATAGAATCATAGAATAGATTGGGTTGGAAAAGACCTCCAAGATCATCAAGTCCAACCCCTGATCCAACTCCAATTACTATATCATGGCACTAAGGGCCACATCCAATCTCTGCTTAAAAACCTCCAGGGATGGTGAGTCCACCACCTCTCTGGGTAGGCTGTTCCAATGCT